>NC_045702.1:36430537-36730537 GCF_009834535.1 Camelus ferus
AGTTTGGGGAATGAAAAGATGGCTATTAATGTACCAACATTTGTAATTGACTGGAAGACCTCTATATTAACTCCTGTTTTCTCTTTAAACGCTAATCTTTGCTAATGTTCTCGCTGCTTCCTGCTAATTGCTTTTAGTGACACAATCCACTCATTCATTGCCCAGAGGGATTGGGGAACTAGTAACATCATGCTGGGTTTTGAAAAGAAAATCTGCATTTTTCTTACCATAAAAGAAACTGTGAATCAAACTGCCACTGAAACTGCCTCAGCCAACAAGTCGGTGTGCTGTGCTGGTCGGAGCTGGCCTCTCTGCTCCCCCTTGTAGCAGCTCTTCCTTCAAGACGGACACACACAAGTTATGACGCCTCTAAACCTTCCCAGAGCTAACCTTTACCCTGAGGACGATACAGGCTGAGCACCCACCCGCTTGCTGATGAGTCAAAACAACCTTCCCAAGCCCTTCAGCCCCTTTCCAATATTTTTGTCGTCCTTCCAAGACTTCCTGTTTGATGGGGAGGAGCAAAACACATCACTCACTTCAGTGAGTGCACAGACTTGTTTTGCTCTCTACCGTTTTGGTAGCAGGCAGAGAAAGAGGAACTAGAGGATAAGAGGAAAGTTAGCCAGAGGTAGGAGGAAGACCAGAAGAGGGTGGTGTCAAAAAGTCAAGAGCATTTAAGCCTCTGGAAGGAGGAAAGTCTGTCAGCTGTACACCAAGTATTGTTAGAGCAGGTTCCAGGTAGCATCTTGTGTTTCTTTAAACAGTGGCTGCAGCTTTGCAAGGAAGATGATTGTTTTGCCTCCAGGAACCCTGATAAATAGCTACGGTTTTCTAATAGTTTCTGACTGTATCAATATGTTGCACAAGAGACCTTCCCAACTCCTGTTTTGCCCTGTGGTGCAGGCAGAGCTATTGAGTCCCTGTCCCTACTTCCCAGATCCGGGAAACAAGTGTTTCTACCATCTTTCTTTTAGTTGCCACTGAGAACTGAGGGAGCGCCTTCTCTGAGAGCTTCTTGGCTTTGTTCCCCATATTAGCCTTTCATCCTAATGATTTGTGCTCCAGCCAGTCGAGTGCTGTGAGCATGGTAGGCACTCTGACATTATTCATTGGAGAAATCGACTTCACCTATGAAATAGGTTAACCTATTAAATAGACAACCTATGGAAGTATATGCCTCAGGTTTTTTGATGTCTTACAAATAAGTTGTGCTTTTTATCCCACAATGTATCTGTTTGTACCACTTAAATTTCTTAATGCTCCCCCACATAGATTGAGGATGACCGATCTTTGATGGCACCATATTGACCTTTGGGCTACAGGGTGCCACTGTGAGTCCCGAGAGTTTATTCCAGCTTGAGAAGTGAGGAATTTCTAGAAAGAAATGGCCAAGACCTTACTCAGAGTAAGTCCAGGGTGTCCAAGCACTGCAGCTCACAGACTTCCTTCCCAGCTTTCTGTCACCTTTCTTCAGTCACTCACTTAGCCAAAACCCCACCTCAGAGGTAGCAGGGGAAGAAATGCTCTATAGCAAATTTCTGCAGCTGGCTTTGCGGTCATCACGGGTCATTGAGACAGGGTGGAATGTCCTTTGCGGGGGAGAATCCTCTACAGTCTGTCGTGCCAGGGCCCCAAGAGCACTGCTGATGCTCACAGCCAGAGCACGGACTGCTCCTTCGGTACTGCAGTTCCTACTGTGTGGTGCAGATCAGGCTTCCTCGTGGAAAACTGCCTCACTGAAATGGCTGTGAATTTCAGGGAATATACTGAAATGGCTGTGAATTTCAGGGAATATTTTATTTTCTCCCTTTGTAACGCTCTCCCAGAAAAATGACCTGTGTTGAATGTGTGTGTTGTGTGTGTGTGTGTGTGTGTGTGTGTGTATACATACATACACAGAATTTTGAAAATTTAGCAATTCCAGATGGTTTCCTAGCCATCAAATAACTTCTTCTTTCCTTTCAAATTTTTCCACCAGAGTTCAGATTTTTTTTTTAAAGATATACATTGCCATATTCTGACTATATTCAGGAATCCTCAAACCTTATTTAGAGATGAGAAAGAAATCACAGAGGCATTTTGCTTTTGTGGATCCAGTTTGGGCGTTTTCTTTGTTCATTGTGTGGCTTTTACTTCCATTTTTAAAACTTTTCTTCTGCTAAAAAATATAGTTAAAATGTGGCCTTACGGCGAAAACAATTTTAGGTAGAAGAACATTTTTCTTAAATATTACAGAGACCTTTTACTCAGAGTGGCTTCAAAACAGTTTGTGTTTGTAGACACAGTAGTGGAGGGACTTGACCAAGGCCACTGTATTTGCCAACCACATAATGGCACAAAGGGGTCTACAGGTCATGGATGCTTTTGTACCTTAAGCATCTTGACCAAATCCCCGTGGATCTTTATTTATCAATTTAGTCAACACCAGCTGTGCCTCTTCTACATGCCAGGCACTATGCCAAGGGATCAGTACAGTGCAATTGTAAAGACAGTGGCTGTCATCAGAGAGCCCTGGCTTCTGCACAGTCAGGACTGATGAGTATCCTGGAGTTCTCTTCTCCTGTCAGTGATTGTTCACAGTGCACCCACCAGGGCAAACTGCTTACCTCGGGTCTGTGGCAGATAATGGGGAATACTAAGGTGGTTAATGTAGGGGCACCAATAATCAAAGGAGATGCTGGACAGCTAAGAGGTTGAGAGAGTCTCTCTGGCTGCAGGAATCACAGAGGGCTTTCTGGAGGAGGCAGCATCTAAGATCAGCCGTGAGAGCTGCTCAAAGATTGCTGTCACAATTTAAGTTTCTTGTCTAGATAAAGCATTCTTTTCCTCCTTCTCGCTACCTCACAAGCTTATTCAAAAATTTTTATTACATTTGTGGGGCAGAAGAAGTCAAGTTGAGGGAGTTATTTATAAGAATGATCCTAAGGTGCTGGTTATGCCTATGTAAGAGATCTGAACTCTAGGAGTTAGAGACGAGATGATTGTTGAGTACCTTCCTCCTTGAATAAATTTCTGAACCATTTAGAATATTTCCTCATAAATTTCACCCCTTGTGAGTGTCACTAGCATCCTAACAATTTATTCATTGATTAGTTTGTGTGTATAGGCCTCAGGGGTGAGAGGTTTGATGTCCCAACTAAGACATGGTCCTCAATCATCTCTTAAAATCTGGGAGAGGAAAGTGGAAACAGAAAAGTTTTGAGAAAGCTGTTTTTTCTACATCTCCCTCCCTACTCTTGTCAGGCCCAACTGGATGAGGACTACTCCCCCTTGTCATCATAGATACTGATGAAATAACCCTCTTGAAGCCACCACTTCGGAAGCCCTGTTGCCATTGTCTTTGAGGATTTGATAACTTTCCCAGTGGTTACCAAATGTCACCGAGCAAGGCAGGTACTAACTAAAGATCAAAATCGAAAAGAGACTTACTGCCAGGGCCCTAGAATTCATTCTTTCCTGAAGACTTAAAATCAAAGGAACCATTTATTCTTCTAGGAAAGACTGCGATGAAATAAGGATGTCAACATTTTTGAAAATCAGAATCATTTACCTTGTAAATGTGTGTTTTTTCCCCAGATAAGTTTTGGTACTGTCGGCTTTCACCAAACCACAAGGTCCTGCATTATGGAGACTTGGAAGAAAGTCCTCAGGGAGAAGTGCCCCACGATTCCTTGCAGGACAAATGTAAGTGTCTCTCCTGTGTAGGAGGCCTGAGTTTGGGTCATTTGTTTGTTTCCTGGTCACAAAATATACAGAAAAACTGTTAACCTGGGAAACCCACTGGACGCATCTCATCTGGCTGTGAGTCCCAGCCTGACAGTCTCATGAAGCCCACGACCTTGATGGATCTGGGCTTCGGGCCTGAACAGGGGAGAGGGCGTAAAAGGAACGCTCGTGTAACTTTCCCGGAAGATGTAAAACTGGGGTTCAAACATCCCCTTTCACATTACTTGTCCAGGTGCCCTTTTAAGGAGCAAAAACAATATAAACCTGATTCTGTCAATCATCTTTTTCTGATGACCCAAAATAATTTCACGTGAATTATGTGCTTGAGCCCTACCACATTTATTCATTATATTGAGTGTAGCCCACAATTATAGTACAGAGCTAATGGCAGATCCCAAGGACAGATTCAAAGAAGTAACTCACTCAGTAACATTCTATTGTTTGCTAAGTAGTCCCCGAAATACATATTATTTGTATTGATTTGCTGTTTCTGTACAATGTCTGTCATATGTTTTGAAGAGCCAGTGATATGCTGGATTATTTTAGCCCAACACCAAAACAGGTTCCAGATTTTTTTAGTAGCATTATATGTACAGATTAAGCAAAGTATTTTAGTAACATTAAAATCCACAAAGGTAATGGATGTATTTGGAAGAGAATTGAAGTAAAGTTAGACATAGCCTCAGAGGATATCTCAGGTAGAGAAATCAGAGTGAGAAAAAAGTAGAGACACTTTTCAGTAAGATCACCTTGACCCTGCAGTGAGTCATGAAAGCAAGTCCCAGACAGAAGGTGCCCCAAGTTCTGGCACCTTCTCCTGGTCACCCCAGGGCCCGTGGAGGTCAAGTCTGGACTGTCTGCCTTGCAGCTGTTGGCCTTCACAGGGGAAGATAAACCAGGAGCATCGACTTCCTGACACACTCAGACTCTGTGCTGACGTATCAGGCAAGCAGCCTGGAACATTCTCTCTTCCTCCAGCTAAAAAATTCATTGGTCTGGTCTTTGTAGTGTCATTTTGTTCAGAAAGCAATTTTATTTCCTTTCATGGGAGCACTGCCTCCTCAACCCACATTATTAGCACTATTCATAGGAAAAGAAAGAAATCTGAAACCCAGTGCTACAGAGTCTGGGGCAGTGTCTACACTTTCCTGCTGTGGGGGCGTCCCAGGCCTCTGCCTGTAATCAGGACCCTCCCTTCTGGTCTCCAGATGTCTTCCCCATCCCATCACGGGCACGCTAGACGAGTGGTTCTCGGAGTGTGGTCCTTGGACCGTCAGCAGCAGCATCTTCCGGGAACTGACTAGAAAAACAGATTCTCAGAGCTCACTCCCAGACCTATTGATCAGCAGCTCTGGGAATGGGGCCTGCAAGCTCTGTCTTAACAGACCCTCTAGGCAATCCGGATGTGCACCCTGAGTGGGAACTGCTGGGCTGTATATTGCCGTAAACTCTTCATCCTTTGAAATCCAATAATTTGGAGTTCAGAAGAGCTAATCTCCAAATTTGGCTTTTACCAATAAGTAAAAACTTTAAAAGAACAAAAAGAATAAACTGATAATGGGTTGCCAACTTATAATTTAGGCCAAAAAAAAAAAAAAGGCTATTACAAAAGAAAATCTAAAATTTAATATCACACTCCTTTCATTTTAGAAAGGGCTCTTGATCACACACACAAAAAGAAAGACAAGAAAGGCCTAATCTTAGAATAAAGGACAGTCTCTCCTGCTAAATTAAATTAGCTGTATGAAAAACTCACAGCAGTGTCTTCATTTTCCTCTATTTGCTACTAACTGGTAAAAAACCTCACCGGGTGAAATCTCCCTCTTGAACTCAGACCTGTCCAGCGGCCAGCAATTTGGAATCTCTGCTCTCAGGGGGTAAAATAAAAAGTTAGAGGTTACTGTTGGCCACAGCAACCAAAGCTCTATACAAAGTCTCCCATCTCCTTGTTCTTAACCTGACCAGCAAATAAGGAAAGGGGTCTTGGCAGGAAAAAAGAAAACCCGCAGTGGGGTTCTTCCTTCCCTGCGCGGTGCAGTGAATTGGCTCTCCCACTCACCAGATGTATTATTTATCCCCATATTCATGGGGATAATTCCACCTCTCAACCCACAGACAGGCACTTGACTGGCATTGATTGCAGGTTTAAATGCAGCCCTCTCATTCTAGCTGGTCCTGGTGCTGGGGAAATTGGTAGCTCTGCCCCTGGAGAAAGTCAAGGCGAGGACAGCACCGTGGCTTGCTGGGAGTGGGGAGGTTCCGAGCTTGCCCGCAAGCTCATGCCCCCCTAGGCCCACCAAGGCCCACACCCCCAAGAGCTAGAAAGCAGAGTGCTGATGCCAGGGATAGCCAGGGATAGCCAGCTTCCCAGGGTGGTTGCAGAAGAGCAAGGCCAGAGCTGCAAATCTACAAACAGCTTTGGGTTGTGGCCACAGAGTGATGTTAGTTCTGGGAAAGGGTTAAGAGAGTCCCTTCCAACAGCGGCTCTGAAACTCTTGTCCACTTCTTTCCTTGGCATCCTTTGAAATCCAGTAATTTGGAGCTCAGAAGAGCTGCTCCATAAAGAGTTTCTCCATTGCAAGATAAACTAAGAATGTGTACCTGTGCAGGTGTGCTCATGTGGGAGGGTGTGTGTGTGTTTTGAGGAGATTATATCTGTACTCACGTGTGTGCCAGGGAGGCGGTATATTCATGTGATGCAGTCAAATGAAGCTATTCTTTGCTTGAGATGAGAAAGCCCAGCCTAGGAAGCTGAAGTTTGCAGCTTCAGGCCAGCCACCTGGTTTGCATTTAATTCCAATTCTGCATTCTGCCTGGAGCAAAACAGTCCATCCTGTTGGAGCCTTTAAAAGTCAAAAACCTCATTCCACTAGAAAAATGAGATGTTCCTTTAATTAATTGCAAGTTCTATTGCTATTGCCATGTATGATTGGCCTCTCTCAAGACCAACGGGAAAATTGTCTTCCATCCCTTAAGTTACTTAGGGCTGAATATTGAGGTATTGATGAATCAAATAGTATAATTGAATCCTACAGAGAGTGTGAGTGGACATGGAGGGCCTCTCCTTAGCTGTCTTTGTGCCTAAAGGTTTAGGAAATCTCTCTTCTCATATTCCTCTGGTTTGGCAGGAAACACGGCCCTTGAAAACCCACACGTCCTTACCTCCCTTCGCCCCACATTCCCCCCACCAGGCTTACAGGCTCTGCTCGCCCCCACTAAACCCCAGACTCCATCGCTTTCCGGCAGTGCCCCGGGCCCCTCAGTGCCTCCCTTTTGAAAGAATCTAGGCCAGCGCTCTTCACTCCCACATCAAAGGGCCCGGGAGGAGAGGGCTCACTCCCGCACACAAGGCGATTAAGCCTGTTACAGCTGATGAGAGGAGCGGCCGCAACGGCACAAAGTGGGCGATTTGGGTCACTGAAGCATGGGGAGTGACTCAGGTCCCTCAATCCGCAGAGAGCATTAGCTTTGATTATTGATAATGAGAATAATTGCAAATAGCATTTTTGAGTGCTTACTCTATGCCAGGCACTGTGCTAAGACCTCTTCATAAATTATCCTCCTGACAACCTGAATAGGTAGGTATCATGGCTTTTGTTTTTCAGATTAGGAAACTGAGGTACAGAAGCATTAAGTAACTTGCATGTCTAGTTAATAGTAGAGCAAAGATCTGAATGCAGCCATCTAACTCTGCAGCCCAGATTTTTCCCCACTGCTCCGGACTTCTTAGGTTCAAAGCCAGCAATGGTCTTGGCTCCAGCATTGAGTTAATTCTTGGAGCAACACAATGAGATAAAGGATGTTATAGTTCCACTTAGTGGGCGAAGCAGCTTAGGCTCTAAGACCTTAAGCCCAAAGTGTTATAGCCAGGAAGTGCGTCTAGAATTCAGACCCAGGCTCTGTGATTCCCACCACTCCAGGCTGCCGAGTTAGAGACCAGAGTCTTTAATGAACTTCTACTGGGACCAACCTGTCCGTCCTCTGTATCTCTGCCCACTGGAGTTTCTACGACAGAGCTATGTAAAAAGCAAGTGCTTGTGGCTTACTTGCAACTTCCTGGGGTGATTCCTGCCTCAATTTGGCTCCCAGGGGTGAACCTAGCACAGTTTTTATCATGGTGGCCACATTTACTTTTTCAATGGTATTTTTATTTTAAAATACAGTTAAAGTGACTTTCACAGATATTAGCAATCAAAGAGTTTTCTGAACATATCTGAAGTGATAACCACATCAAAGGCTGTCTTCTGCATGATTTGAGGTGCTGACACCTTCCAAACAAAGGGAAAGGTCGTGACTAGCAAGGGACCATGGAACAGAAGAAGGAACAGCTGTCCCAGCTCTGTCCTTCACTAGCTATGTGACATTGCATGATTTAGTTCTTCTCTTTAGGCCTCAGTCTTCTCATCTATAAAATGGGAGTGTTAAACTGGATTGTCTCAATCCAGCTCAAACTGAAGAAAAGCATTGAAGGAAATGAGGCCAGACCCCAAGGAGTTAGAGTGGTGGAGGGGGAGGGGAGGGCTCAGTAGTGACCCTCCTGGTTCCCAAATCTCCGGACCCCACTTCTTTATGCTGCTCGCCTCCCCAAAAATTGATGGAAACACTAGCCCTGCTTTGAAGTAATCAAGGGCCCTCTGCTGCCTCCTTAGAGTATAGACTCAAGAGACGTGAGTCTGAAGGGTGTAGGGAGGGAGACGTTTTAGCCCTTCTGGTGCCTAATCTTCCAGTGCATCTAGAGACAAACTATGCAAAGAGCAACCTTTAAAAGCCACACTGTATTTTTAGAATTTTATGTTTTCCTTTTAGCCATAATCCTGTGAGTAATATAGCAGCTTGTCTCCTTGACAGGGGCCAATGCATATAAAATATGTATGTACTTCCACAAGTACGGAGGAAGAGTGCCTTGTCTCCCCTGAAGCCTTCTCACTAGAGATTCTGAAGACTGCCCCCACGACGGACTTTAGTGTTACTCTTGTCCTGCTCCACGGGATGGGTTTTCAAAGCCAAGTGGTAGCTTACTATTTATAGATCGTAGACACTTTCTCTAGTTCGTTGACCATGTCATATATCATACAATGAAGACTTTCTACAAGGTGCTTGTGACTCAAACTCCATCTGAGGCTTGGGAAGGTATTTGGAGTTGGTATGTTAACTACATCGCAAGTCCAGAGCTGATCGTTGGTTATGAAAATGGATTAGAAGAGAATTGTAGTCAGTGGCTGCAGTCAGAGATAGGCTCAGGAATCACAAGGACCGTCTACAGGAAGATGCCAAACTAAAGTGGCCAGGCGGAGGAGGAAAGGAGTCCAAGGTCAAGGGTTAGGCCACTCGGGAGAGGTGGCATTGCTACATTATGCCTGCAGAAACAAACAGCCCCCCAAATCTCAGTGGCTCAGGACAACGAGAGTTTCCTTCTCACGCCTCACTGTACATAACTGACATGGATTTTCAAAGGACGCTCCACACAGCGACTCAGGGACACAGGCCACTGGCTGCTTTGCCCTCCCAGAGCTGCGCCATCGGGACAGACTCGTTCAGTTCCTGCAGCTGGAGAAGGGAGGCTGGTGGGTGTGGACTTTTCACTGCCTCAGCCAAGAAGAGCCACGCCACTTCCTCTCACACTTCCTTGACCAGAGCTAATCACGTGGCCCCACTTAACTGCAAAGACGCTGGGAAGTGTCGTCTTCCATATGCCTAGAGGGGAAAGGCAGGTGTCAGGGAGTGCAAGTCATGTCTACCAAAGGGATCTAGAATCCAGACTGCAAGGTGAAGGAGCAGACATGGTGGGATAGATAGCAGGGGATCCCTGCAGAGATTCCTGGACGAGTTCATCACAGCCCCACTCCCCTCCAGGGTTTGAGAGAGCTCTAGAGGTGTCAGAGACCTGGACAAAGTTCTTAACAACTTTACAGTACCTGGAAAATGTTAGCTTTTAAAAGGCCTTCCTGTTTATCATTTTGATATTCTATATATTTTATAATTTCACCTTCATCTATCACCCTCACAACCCAATGCCACAATAGAAGTAGATGAAATTTAATTATGAAATCTCTCATTATCTTCATCATTGCAGAGAGGGGTCTAAGGAATTGATGACTTAAAGCTTTTGCAGATCCTGAATGAGCCCCTAGATTCACAGTCCCTTGTGGGACTGAAAGATTAGACACTGGAAAGGGACAGATGACTTCGCAGTTTTTAAAATTAAGGTTCCATACCATCCTACTGCCTTCTCTCCCTCAGACGATCTGTACAAAACTTTAAATGCACAAACTGTTCCACTCCTTTTATCTTCCCCCAAGTCCTGAGTAAGACAAGAGAGAACATCATTTTATCTAACTGCATTATTCTCAGGATTTCCACGACAAATACCGGCTACCCCTTCCCTCTCAGAAAGGAATGTTCCCTTTATTTAACTGAGTTTAGTTTCGTAGTATGTAAAACAGGAATAATAAAACTTGTCTCACAGAATTGTTGTGAGAATTCATGAGATAGTAGAGGACGGGAATTTGGAGCGTGGGAGTTCAGGATTGTTTAGGTTCAGATAAATTGTTTTGTGATAGGGTTACTTCCCCTCATTATCCAAAACTCAGAAACCAAAGAGAAGTAGATACTGTACAAGAGGTACGATCCATATGAGGCACTTGGCGTTGGTCCTGGCGCACAGAAGTCTTCCATAGCCTCTGTAGCAGGACCACGGTTACTGTTGTTATTACTGCTGCTTCTAACACCATCACGTCGAACACAACTATGATGGGGTTTTGTTGCTGTTGATTTGGGTCTTTCTTTTTTAGGTACTTGTTTTAGTAAACCACATTCTGCTTATGAACACAGATTTTTCTCCCTAAGGATGCTTTTTGCTGGAATATAAGAACAGATTTAAGTTTCTAGCCCTGGACACTGCCTGACCTCTCTCCCTCTTTTCACCTCTTTTCTCTTCCTGCAGTAATTCCTGGGAGCGGCAGCCATGCCAGCAGACTCGATACTTAGTCCTGCTCCGTATTGACTTGTAAGCTGTCACACGATGTAATTACTTTCATTTTCTCTTACTAATTGCAGTGCCGGTGGCAGATATCAAAGCTGTGGTGACGGGAAAGGACTGCCCTCATATGAAAGAGAAAGGTGCCCTTAAACAAAACAAGGTATGATTTCCAAATTATTGCAAATGGTTCTGCCTGCACGATGCAGTGAGTGGCTGCAGGGGGCCCAGCCCTTCTTTGGTCGCTGCGTGTGCATGTAAGTGTGCTTGTGTGTGTGCACATGCGCACGTGCGTGTATGCACTCGAGTTACTCAGCTCTTACTCAGCTCTTCGTATTCCTTTCCTGATTCCGTCTAGATCTCTTAGTCTTACTCTTTCTCTCCCGGATCACTTGTTGAATCCCCAGCAGCTCCTCCATTCTCTTATTCCCTTCCTACATCCAGTCGGAGGAAATGCCCTCTCCCTTTTGTCACCAGTCCTCTCTAGAACCTTCTCCACTCATCTCTATCCATCCTCTGAGTCTCCCATTTATGTTCATATTCTCCCTTTTCCATTTTCGCCCTAGTCCCTTTCATTTTCTCCTTCTTACTAACCCCCTGAGGTCTCAGTGAAGTCTGGGAAAGAGACCAGATGACTCAAAAAACCTTAGAAAACTTTTAAAGGCCTGAAGTTCTTCAGCATCATGGGAAGTGTTGTGAAACAGTTCAAACCCAGCTTAAAGGAGAAAATTTCCCCAAAGGCGTGTATTGCTTAAATACTCTTCACACGGCAATATTTGTCACCACCCCCTGCTAGTTTACCAACTAATGTTCACCATGACACCACATTCCATAAGAGAGGGTGGAGGAGGTGGCGTTATCTGAAAGGATGGAGGAATGTCCTTTGCCCCCGGTTTAGAGGTATTTATTTGCCCTTGAAGGGGCCGTCGGAAACCAATTTTTTATGACCTCTTAGCATCTTCTGATACATATCCATTCATGAACAAAATTAACCCAGTTGATTAGGATGTTTCAGACACCTTGGAGCCAAAAATATCACAAAGATCTGCAAGTTGCTTCTTTACTGTCCAGTGTCAGTGTCTAAGAGGAGTAAGAACATCATACACGTCCTGTTTATCAACCAGGGTTAAAGTGAATAATCCCTGCTCTGTAATTGCAAACATTACAAGGCAAAGGTTTCTCCAGGTCTGCGTAGGATGACCTTATCTATGGTTAAGGAGAAACAAAAGTACTGTTAAGGAAGAAGAAGGGAAAGGACACAGCCAAGGAGACTGATAAAAAGATCTCTGCTTCTTTAGTTACGTAAGTATAAGCCACCTCGAGTCCATATGAATTCCTTCCTTGTCAAGCCTGTCCCCAGCACTATCACATAATGCACTGAGTGACACAAGGGCACGCCTTAGAGTCGGTAGGTCGTCTTTCTTCTCCGTGATGTGGGGAAACAGAGATTCTACAGCTCATCAGATTCCAGAATAGCGTCCCTAACTACAGCAGCAAGTCCCCAGCCTTCATGGTTTGCCTCCTGGGGGGCTGCCTGCCATCAAGACCACCCGGTATGCAGAGTACAATCTTGGGGAGCACTGGCCTCGCACAGCTGCAGCCGAGGGCCCCGTGCTTATAGAACACTTGGAGCTGAGCAGGACATGATGTGGGGACACTGGCAGCAACAGGAGTCTGTAATGAAGGCCAGGAGGGGTGTAGATGGCAGCAGAGCAACCTACCAGGACTCAGCACTCTGAGTAGGGACAGAAAATTATGTAAAACACGTGTGAAGGAACTTGTGGTTTCAGCCCTAACTCATAAAGAGCCTGGGAGTTTCACTCCCATCCTTACAGCAAGAAGAAATCGAATAAAGTGAAAATCAACAATTTTCTTGGAATTCCCAAGAGAACTGAGGTTGCAGAATCTGGAGAGTCAGGTATCTCCAGAGAGTCATAGCCATATCTGCTCACCTGAAGCAGAATCTGCTGGAGCCATAAACTGTAAGATCATTTAGATGACAAATCTGATGAATTGCTAGTATGAGAGTGAGAAACTCTTGGGGGTTGCAGCATTGAACATACTTTCATAGACTTTACTTCCACTAACCCTAGCAGATTCTCTCAGTAAAGATCTGATAGCAGTCCCCCGCCCTCTACAGCCCACCCCCATCACGCCTCAGGCAGGAGAAAGAGGTGAGTAATCATGAATATGACAGAGCCTTCTCCATGGGAAGGTCCTGTTCTCCAGACCTTTTTCCCAGCTAGGGGAAAGGAATCTCTCCCATTGCATCCCTTTTTGGACTTCTTATTTCAGCTGCAGGGTTGGGAGTAGGGGGACATGCTCAACAGCAGTCAGAACCTGAAGGAAATCAATAGGAAACTCTGTAGCCATACCACTGGAAAAGCTAGACTACTAGAGATACACTTGAGAAGGTGATAGCCACAAGACATAAGACCTCTACAAATGGAGATTTAACTGGAAAATTATAGAGTGCTATACATCATCCATATCCTACCACCACACCAACTAGACACCAAAATAATAGCACTAGATTATAGCTGAAAGATCTGGAAGGCACAAACTCTCTTGGAGGAGGAGTACTTAGGGAAGCTCATAGTTAGTAGAGGAGACAAAAATAGGGTCACTAGAGAAATCTGAAGTCTCTGGCACTTAGAGGTATAGCAAAGATTAAACCTACCCCCAACTCCTTGCCAGATTAACATAAATCACCAGTCTAAAGGTCTGTGTATCTCACTTCCTGTTCCCTGATACAACATGTCTGGATATCAACAAAAAGTTACAAGCATGCCAAAAAACAATGAAAAACAGCCTGAAAAAGGAAAGCAGTCATCAGAACTAGATTCCAATATGACACAAATGTTGGCATTATCAGACAGAGAATTTAAATTAACTATGATTATAAGGTTTATAGGCTCTAATGGAAAAAGTATACAACATGAAAGAACAGATGGGTAATGTAAGCAGAGAGGTGGAAATTCAAGAAATGAATCAAGAGGAAAGGCTATAAATAAAACACTGTAATAGAAGTGAAGTAAAGAATGCTTTTAATGGGCTCTTTAGTAGACTTGACATGGCTGAGGAAGGGATTAGTGAGCTTGAAAATGAGTCAATAGAAACTTCCTAAACTGAAATGCCAAGAAGAAAAAAAAAAAAAAAAACTCAAAATGTCAAATAACTGAGGGACAATTGCATAAATTATAACATGTGAAATTAAAATACTAGAAGAAAGAGAATGGAACAGAAGGAATAGTTAAGCAGTAATGACCAAGAGCTTTCCAAAATTAAAGATAGGTATCAAACCACAGATCCAGGAAGCTTATAAGATACCAAGCAGAATAAATACCCCCTACCAAATTATCATATTCCTACTACAGAAAACCAAAGACAAGAATCTTAAACCAGAAGGAGAAAAACAGCTTACCTACAAAAGAACAAGGATAAAAATTAAAGTGGATTTTTCAACAGAAGCCATGAAAGTGAAAAGAAAGTAGAGTGAAATATTTAGTGTTGAGAAAAAAAAAAAAATTCCATATCCAGTGGAATTATCTTTCAAAAGTGAAGGAGAAATAAAGACTTTCTCTGATAAACAAAAACCAAAGGCACTCATTGTGAATGGACCTACTCTGCAAGAAATATTAAAGGAAGTTCTTCAACCAGAATGAAAATTACATAGGTCAGAAACTTGAATCAATGTAAAGATTTAGAGTTATCTAAAAGATAACTCTTTGGTTAAAATAATAGTAAGATGTGTTGGATGATTATAGCATATGGATAAATGAGAAGAATGATAGCAAAGTCACAAGGGACAGGAGGGAGGAATTGAGATACTCAAAACAGAAGGCTCCCCCCGCCCAAAAAAAGGAGAAAATAAAAAATAAAGAACAAATGAAAAGAGTTACAAGCATGGCAGATATAATCTAACTATATAAATAGTCATTTTAAATATCAGTGGTCTAAATACCCCAATTAAAAGACAGAGATTGTCAGAATGGATAAAAAGCAAGACCAACTATATGTTTTCTACAAGAAACCCACTTAAATATAAAGAATAAGGTAGGTAAAAGTAATGGGATGGACAAAGATATCAAAATACATGAGGCAAAATGATAGAATTGAAAGGAGAAATTCACAAATCCTTTATTATCCTGAAGACTTCAGTACCCTTCTGTCAGTAATTGAATGATCAAGTGGGCAGAAAATCAATAAGACTGTTGATGAGCAGAGCAGCACCATCAATCGACTTGATCTAATTAACATTAATAGAAAATCCACCCAACGACAAGGAGAATACACATTTTTCTCAAGTTCACAAGAAACTTTGACCAAGATAGACCACATTCTGGACCATAAAATATATCTTAACAAATTTGAAAGAATAACAGTCACACCAAGTATGTTCTCAGTTCACAATGGAAATAACCAGAAATCAATAACAGAAAGATAGCTGGAAAGTCCCCCCCAAGTGTTTGGAAATTTAAGAAAACACTCCTAAATAACCCACAGTTCAAAGAAGAAGGCTAAAGAGAAATTACAAAATGTTTTAAAGTAACTAGAATGAAAATACAACTTCTATCAAACTGTGTGGGTTGTGGTGAAAGCAGTGCTTAAAAGGAAATTTATAACATTAAATGCACATGTTAGAAAAGAGGAAAGATCTAAAATCAATAAAGTTCCCACCTTAGGAAACTAGAGAAAGAAGAGCAATTTAAGCCTTCAGCAAGCAGAAGAAAAGAAATAATAAATATTAGTGATCAGTGGAACTGAAAACAGGAAAACAGTAGAGAAAATCAACAAAACCAAAACTTGGTTCTTGAAAAAGAAATAAAATTGAGTTCTAGCCTGACTAACCAAGGGGAAGAATGAAATAAGACACACCAGATACTAGTATCAAAACAGGTGTGAAGATAATGACCTCATTTGAGCATATGATGTGTGTGGGTAAACTTGACTTTCCTGCATCAGATCCTCTCCCTTTAGAAGACATCAACAAAACAAACTGAGTAAATGACATTTCCAACCCTTTTTTAAAAAATTGTAATGACACTTACAGAAAATTAGATGGATAGACAGATGGATAGATGGATGGATAATGGATGGATGATGGGTGGATGGACGGATGATGGATAGAGATGGATAGATAGAGAATGGATGGATGATGGGTGGATGGTCGGAAGGATGGATGGATGATGGATGGATGGGTGGATGGATGGATGGACAGATGAGTAAATGGGACACACTGCTATAAACACATAGATAAGGCTGAAAATTGAGGCTATTTCCTGGGATTCACTGGCGCAGATATTCCATCCACTTCCAGCTCTTCCAGGCTGCTTTGAGGGTTGAGAGAGGCAGTACTATCTCTGCCAGTCTGGCTTTTTCATTTGTATACAAATGAAAATTGTTTGTCTTGTTAATAGTGTCAGTACACGTAGTTCATCAGGCAAAACATCAAAAGGTAGAAAGGAAATCTACAATGCTAATAATTTATTTCCTTAACTCACCCGTACCCACACCACTTCTCCAGTACTCTGGAGATCTGCTCCTCCCTACCTCTGGGACTTCTGGATAGGAAAGGGGAGACCTGCAGCTAAAAAGGAGAGTTGATCAAAATGTGTCCATAGGGGGTCTGTCAGTGCATGGTAGTGGGCAGCAACCAAGGCCTGTCGCTGGCTCTTGAGTTTTTTCAGCCAGAGAATAAATTCTGACATTTTGTGCTACAGGACTCTCCATTAGCTTAATTACTGAACAGGGCAAACTGAGACGTTAGCATCATTAAGGGAAATACTTTGTTACTGCAAAACGTTGGTAACTGATAGTATTTCTCACTCATTAAACATTGTACATGCCAGGCACTGTCTCAGGCCCTGGAAATAGAAACAGGAAGGGGACTGATCCTTTCCCTTGAGGCAGAGGCATTGGTTTGTAGAGTCATTCACCCAGTCAGCATTGGAGCTCCTGGTAAGATGAACTCTGGGCACAGAGTGATGAGCGGGCATTCATGGCCCCGTCCTCCTGGAGCCTAGGGTCTGATGTGTTTAACAGAAGTTGATGCAACAGAGTTTCTGTGGAGACCAAAAGTACTGGCTTCTTCACCGAGAGATTAGGAAATTTCTGACACTTGAAAAGAATTATCATGGGTGAATGGAAATTCAACTGGAAGAATTTAACTTTTAGGGATTAAGAATTCTCAATACAAACTCTGCAGTTTACAAAAGAAAGCTAAGTTGTTGTTGTGTGTTTGGAAGTGGGCATTCCTGGTACTTATCCCACTGAATTTGGGGCTTATAGTTAAACAGTTAATATGTAAGCGCCCAAGGGAAGATTTGACCAGATCTCAGTGAAAGGCATGGGAATATATTTGACATAAGAAAAGCTCTCATCTCACCATGTCCGGAGTCCAGCTTTTGTTTTTCCACTATGATTTATGTATCTGAAATGAGAAGCAGATTGTACTAGAAGCTAATGTTCTAGCATCGGCTTGAAAGCCCTGGTCTTAACCAAAAAGCATTTTATTCAGATTTACTTCATTTATCATTCATGCTCATATTGAGTGTCTTCTCTATACCAGGCCTGTGCCGGCTGCTAGGAATCCAAAGATAAATACAACCTCGCCCCTGGCCCTACTGTCTAGCAGATATCAGACTTACATACCGATACGCAGTTACAATCCAATGTTGTCTATGCCCCAGTAAATTTAAACACAAGGAGAGCCTGGGAGACTTGAGAAGGCTTGTGGAGGAAATGGTGTCTGAGCTGGGGTTTGAAAAGGAACTAACCAGGTGAGCAAACAAGGGGAAGACTTTCTAGGAGGAAGAAACAGTATGTGCAAAGGTACAGGGGCCTTCTGACGTATGAAAGAGCATCCTCTGATTGAGAGACATTGAATTCAGAGTTTTGAATTGCTGGACCAGAGACACAAAAATGAGTTGAAGAACTATTGGCTGATAATGCTAAGATAGATTGGGACCAGAACATTATAGATGCTTGTAGAAAGCTATACCCTTTCTTATTATATACTACATGAGTGACTGATAACTGCCTTCTAATATAGAAACTCAAACTCACACGTATATAGATGAGCAGCAATGCTTTATCGCTATGAAAGCTACTGTTTCTTCTGGCTGTATTTAGCTCACATGCATGCCAAGTCATATCCTGCATCTTTAATCAAAATGCTTAGCCCTCAAGGTGACCTGGATAGATGGTGGAGAGCCAACATAATTAAAGTGAATGCTGGGCAAGATGGCCAAATGAGGCAAGTCAGCCCAAAACAATACAAGGAATGGCAGCCAATGCTGTATTCTGAAAATACAGTGTATAAAACACTACTCTTCTATTCAGTCAGCCCATCATTTGACCCCTGGAAGATGGCAATCCCCAGACCAAGACACTATCATGCCTAGAATTTCTCTGAGCATCCCCCGACCCAGCATGCCTGTTGCTGGTCCCAAGGCCAGAGGGTTGAATATGGAGTCAGAGGTCAAGGGATCAGTTCCTCTTGTTTCCTCTCACCCCAGAATTCACTTATCCAGGCCTTCCTCCACATAGGGAGGTGGGAGATGTGAATTAGTGGAACAGAGGATAGAAATAAATGGCTCTTGGACATGATTTTTCACTGAATCAAATCCAGGGGGAACGAAAGACCTTACGCAGTAAGTAGCAGAGCCCAGAGCATCAGACGTCTGAGAACACTGTGGTGTGTGACAGGGACCCCCGAGGGGGACGCTGCCCCAGATCCACAGCTGATTGCTCCACCACCTCCTGGCACCTCTCTCCCTCACAGACAGTTTGGACAGGTGGCCGCTTCTGGAGTGTTAGCCCAAGAGGGGCCATCGCCCCAACTTTGCCGCCTGCCTGCTCGAAGTGCTGGAGAGCTGACCTCCACCAATGCCCCAATGACAGCCAGCCAGGGAAGTCAATAAAACTCATTATACATGATAGCAGCCTTTAATATTTAACGCAGGCATGCGGGGCAGAGAATTAATTCCTCCAGCCCCTCCCAGGCAGCTTTGGCGAAATTAAAGTGGGGATTGACATTCTCATGAATTTCCCATTTCCTGCCTGTATTTATCAGGAATCTAGGTCATGACAGCTCTGCTCATTCACGTCTTTATTGGTATACGCCTTAGAAAGGCAAAGCCCAAAGCTCTCAGCCCCCCTCCTTTTTCTTCCTTCTCCATGCCCTGGGGAAGAGAAAGTGTCACAAAGGACAACCACACTGACACTCTGGTCTCGAGTGACTTCAGCCCGTAGTCAGGAGGCCGCGTCTGCACTCTGATGGTGTTCACACCTGCTGTTGTGAGCAAGGGGATGGCTAGCCACGTGCCTGCCCCAAGCAAAGTGGCCGTCATGGTCCAGCGTCAGCCAGAAACCTGTTGTCAGTTTCACCTTCCTATTGCCCTCCGAAGGTCACCTCGTGCCCCTGTGATGTGCTGACTGCGTACCCAAAAGCAAAGCCCTTTTCTCTCCAGTCTCTCAAGTATGAGTCAGAGAGTTTTCCTAGTGAATGACAGTAAGATTAGTAAATAAATCATTATTTATATCAATATTTCCCATCGAAGAAAAATTTTAATGAATTTATGAGATTAGGGCTTAACATTTTGTTGGAAAAAAAGTTTTTAGTTTTTTGAAATAAGAAAATAATCACCTGTGATCCCAGCACCTTAATATAATCATTTTCATTTCACATGTTCACTGTCAGTCTTCATCCACAGGTGGACATTGTTCATATTTGTGATCAGTATATATATATAATGTTCATTTCTCCTGCTTTTTTCACTGAAGACCAGATTTTTTAAGTATATTGAATGTCTGACTGCATGCATTAATTTGGGTTGCTAATTTGTGATTTTTTTAGTGGTTTACCCAAAGAAGGGAGGACGTTTATTTCACTCATTTAATTTCTCATATTATGTTCTTACAGATAATAACAATATACAGCTTTTGCTTCCTTTTGAATTTTTTTTTAGAGTAACCCCAGGCGTGGCATCCCTGGTTCTTGATATGGATTGCCTTACTGACTGTTTTAAAAGGATGACACCAATTATGTAACCACTGCTAGGGCCCATGACCATTTTCATTATAAACTAAAAGACCCAAAAGAGATGTCAGACTTATGGGAAAATTGTTCTTGTTTGTTTTGGTGAACTCTTTTTTAAAATTATTGATCTTCACTGGGCAGGCTTGCATGGAATCCTAAGGAAGAAAAAATGAAAAATGAACAGGGGGTAGTTTTGCAGAATCGGGCATTCTTTCCTTCACTTGTTTCTATTTCTGGTGAGGCAAGGACGCCATAGGCGTGTGAGATGCTGGGAGGTCTGGGCTCAGAACAAGAGCTACTTTCCCTTCAAGAGGGGACAGACAGCCAGAGGCGAGCCAGACACAGACAGACTCCGCAAGAGCCACAAGTAGCCTGATAGCTGGTTGTGTCATAAGAGGCATCCAGCAAATGTGGAGCCTTCGGGGTTAACTTTGGAAGAATTCTTTAAATAACTCATCTGAAATTCTGAAATTGGGAGACTGACCTCATCATCTTCCTGCCTTCTGTCTTCTGGGGCATTCTTGCTGTGAGTTACTAGCCAAAGGCAAATCCTCTGACAGATGTTGAGGTAGAGAATGATGTGGAGTGATCTGACCCCTAAGAAAATGCCTTGTGGGTGGTTGCTGAGGGTGCAGCCCCGGATCACAGCACGAGGGAAAGGAGCAGTCACCGGCAGTGCCTGATACAGACACAGAGCAGGAAGACAGGCTGGCACATGTGCGTTACAGTGACCCAGAGCGCCGATGTGGACTCACTTGGCTGCTTCCTCCAAATTAGGAAGTGTTAGGGTGCTGAGATCTGCAATGACTCTGTCTTCCGAAGGTTGTACCCTGCTGCCTGCTTAGACCAATGGAATAAGCATTGTACCCAATATTACACAGTGCATACAATTTGAGAAGCATATTTTAACATGCATATTAGACATGACACTGAGTGTCTCAGCCAAGGTCATTCAGCTACAAGGAAGTGACAGTGTCACTTAGTCCTTGGTCCTTTGGGTCTGGCTCACAGTCTGTACTCAATAGACACTCACCAACGAATGAACCCAGGTATTCTGACACTTGGGCCCATGCTCTCCTTTATATCTGCAGCTACTACAGGATAAAATCTATGTTTTATGTATCCTTTGCTCTATAGTCATTCAAAGCTCAAAGGATAGGCATGTTACCTACAGATAATGGGTTCATCCAGAGCCTCATTATCTCTTGCATAAATTCTGTGTTTTAGGAAGTTTATACCCCTACGGACATCTGTCTGTTTGGCAGTGACAGAAGGCAGTGCGGCTCATAATTCTGCCGATTGGGAAAGAGTTTACTGTTTTTCAGTATCTCTTCCAGGAGGGTAGCACAGCTTTGGGGCTGTGTGGCCTTGGACAACTCACTTAACCTCTCTGAGCTTCTTGCCTCTCTGAACACTTGCTACATGCACAGTCCTGAGAATGAAATGAGATGGTTCATGCAGAACAGAGAGAAAGGAATGTGATGTGAACCTTGAAAAGCATGCTCCTTCCTCCCGTCGGCCTCGCCGCTGCGCCTCTTGTCTGGACACATTGGAGGCACTGTTCCAGGTTCAACCTGCAGCCATCTGTAACTGCACAACAAATGTGCCAATCTTCCTCAACGTGGTGTTTTCTCTAATCTCTTGTAGGAGGTGCTTGAACTTGCTTTCTCGATCTTGTATGACTCAAACTGTCAGCTGAACTTCATAGCTCCTGACAAGCATGAGGTAAGGGTCTCAGTGGGGTTCATTTATGAGAAAATGCCATTATTTTCTCTAAAAAAAAAGCAAGCCAGTACAAAATATTGGAAAGAAAGAAATTTCATTTTTAAAAAAGCTTACCTGAGAAAAATCATGAACAAAGGAACATCTTGTTGACTTGCAATAGGATAGAAACCTCTAGAAAAACTGCCAAGTTATAACAGGTTCAACTTCTTACTAGCTTGATCAAGAATTCGTGGTAAAAGAAAAGAATATACAAATGCTTCATCCTCAGGAAGGGCATAATTATTAACCCAGAGGAAGTATCAGCCCTCATTATAGCTTTGGTTTTCATTGAATATTTAGTTTTGGGTCAGAATTTTCCCATAATAAACTTGTTTCTATTCTTTAAAACATTTGATGAAGTAGGTTTTCTACCATGTTTCTTTAAGTTATTTTAAGAGGCTTAGGGCTGTCTCTGCTGTTGGAATTTTATTTTTGAGATGCTTTTATTCCCTTTTGACATCTTGTTATATGTATAATTTGTTTCACTTCTTGAAGTATGCTGTCAGCTATATTTAAGATATTTAGCATAAATCTAGGAAAATGCATTTGTCTGATGAAGTAGCAACTATGGTTGATTTAACTTTCTTGTAAACTAGAACCCACCATCATGCTTGAAACTCTTTTTTTAGATGATACCATTCAAATTTTTGTCATGCATGTGGTTGCATAAAAGCTTTTAGAGAGGAAGGAACATTTTAATAGAATTTGAATTTTGTTCCTCGTTTCCCCTAGGAGACTTAGCTCGTTTAGAAGTTATTCTGTATTTGGTTTTCACTGGTTTGAAGCTTTTGAATAAAATTGTACATCCCAAAGAGAGAAGAAAGATTAGATGCAAATCCTGCATTTAGAATGGTGCTTAAATATAATTCTGTGTTATTTGACATTTAATTCACAGAAGGGGATGACTTTGTCTTCATCTTCCTGACAATAGATACTGTGTCCTACTGTTTTCTCTTTTTAAATAAAATTTCAGTTGTACACAGGCCACCGTATTCAAGATATATACAGGTGTATAGGAAACTACCTAAAATAGTAGGACTGTGAATGCTGTTTAAACCTATGCAAGGCTGTTTTTCCCAGTATACATTAATTTCAGATAAGGATAAATGTTCTAGGACTGCCAAATTTTTATTCATATCTGCCACCATTTTTCATTTCTTCAGACCACTCCCAGACCTATTACCTCATATTATTTGCATAATCACCCCATACAATGGAAAGTTCTATTACAGATATCCTCATTTATCAAAGGAGGAGAGAGAGGCCGCCCAAGATTGAAGACCTCAGCGATAGAAAATATAATAGTAATTATAACTGCAAGACCCTGTCCCAGGCACCATGCAATGCTTTTATGTACTTCACCTCACTTAATCCTCACTGTATAACTATAAAAAATCTCAACTAATGTTATTCCCATTTTATAAAAAAGGGAAATGGGACCCAGAGAGGTTAAGAAACTCGTCCAAGATCAAAGCAGTAGTAAGTAGTAAGTGACAGAGCTGGGAGTTAAACCATGGTGGTCTTGCTCCAGAAGCGCCGCCTCCTTGGCCCTGGCGCTGTGTAGCTTGGAAGGAAAAAGCAGGACCTGGACTCACGACTTCCTGCCAGTGCCCATCACCCAGCTTCAGCAATCAGCTCACGGCCAGTGGGGTGTCACTTGTACTCTCACCCACACCCAGCAGCTACACCCCCAGATTATTCTGGAGCACATCCAGCTGTCATCATTTTTGTTGTTGCTGGGTTTTCTTTTAATTAAAGTACAGTTGATTTACAATGTTGTGTCAGTTTCTGGTATACTGGAATCTTAAAAAAAGGACACAAATAAACTTATTTACAAAACAGAAACAGAAAAACAAGTTTGCTTTCACATAGAAAACAAACTTATGGTTATGGGGTGGGGGGGAGGGAGTGGGGAGGGATAAATTTGGAGTTTGGGATTAGCAGATACAAACTACTATATACAGAATAGATGAACAAAAGGCCCTACTGTAGTGCACAGGGAGCTGTATTCAACAGTTTTCATTTCATTTGTAAATATTCCCCTGTGCATCTCTAAGTAATAAAGAGTCCACTTTGAAACATAACTACAATACCATTATCACACTCAATTTTATAATGTTTTAATATCACAATATGAAATTTTCAGATTTCTCCAGCTTTCTCAGTTCCGTACTTTTTTTTCTTTTATACTTTGTTCAAATCACAATCCAAATAAGATCCATATATAGCAATTGGTTCACATGTTTCTTTAGTTTCCTCGAATCCATGGGTTCCTCCTGGTCTCTCTTTCCTTCTCATGAACATGTGCATGTGCCCTTTTTTTCTTGCAATTTAGTAGATAAATAACAAGCACCTACTGTATAGCACAGGGAACTATATTCAATTTCTTGTAATGAGCCATAGTGGAAAAGAAACTGAAAAAAAATGTACATGTATGTATATATATGTATAACTGAATTGCTTTGCTGTATACATTGTATACAACTAACATTGTGTATACAACTAACATTGTAAATCAACTACACTTCAATGAAAAGTAAGAATTAAAAAAAAAGAAAAAGCTCATCTATTTGGTAGCATTGCAAATAGTCTAGATTTTGCTGATTTTAATTCTGTGTATTAGTTTCCTGTGGCTCCTGTAACAAATGACCACAAATTTAGAGGCTTCAAACAACACAAATTTATTATTTCACAATTCTGGAGATCAGAAGTTGGATGCAGGTCTTTCTGGGCTAAATTTAATGTATTAGCAGAGCTGAACTCCTTTCTGGACCGGAGATAATCCATCTCCTCACCCTTCCCACTTCTTGAGGTCACCTGCATCCCTTGGCTCATTCCTCACCTCCATCCATCTACAGTAATGGCAGGTTGAGTCCTCATGCCGCATCCTCTGACCTCCTCTTCCACACCCCAGTCTCCCGCTCTCTGCCACTTCTCTCTCTCACTCCTATTCTCTTTTCCTCTCCCACTTTTAAGGACCTTTGTGACCACCATTTGGACCACATTGGGACCACCTAGATTATCCCAGTTAAGATCCCTATGTTAAGGTCAGATGGTTAGCAATCTTAACGCCCTTTGCCATGTAACCTGACTCATAGGTTCCAGGGATTAGGACATGATCTTATTTAAAAGGAGGGTATTACTCTGCTCACCACAGCCTGCACTATCATTTCACAAGTTTATCTGTCTCCTGCATTTCCGATTAAGTGGTAGTTAGACGATTAATCACATTCAGGCTCAGCTTTAAGCAGCAGTGGTATCATATTCTTCCACGATGTCCAGTTGTCCCTCTTATGGGGATGTTTACAGCCATTAATGACTATTGCCTAGATCCTTGGATCCATTAGACTTTGGAAAAGGTTGATATTCCAAGTCTGTTATTCCTTCTTCATTTGTTAATGGGATAGTTACATAAAGAGAAACTGGACTTACCAATTATTTGGTTACCCTGAGGTTATACGGTGTATATATGCTAAGCAGGATAAACATTTGATTCCCTTTACTGCTTTACAAAGTAATGAGCATCTTCCATAGGAGACCAATGAGGGTTTTTTTTTTTTTTTGGTGTTTATCATTATGAAGTTATGGATTTAAACATATTTGTGTTTCAATAGGGTGTAGTTATTGTCATTATCAGTGTCCAAATTAACCCATCTAAAGAAGCAAGAACCCCTTCTGGTTGGCTTCTGAGTCCTATAGACGAATGTCTTTGACAACTTTCAGGCATTCTGGCACAACAAGATATTCCAGGTTTATCTCATACATTCCCTGCCTTTTCTCTCTGGAGCTTTGGCTCCTTTTGGTAGTAAGCAACCAGAATCTAGACATCAGGTGTACCTATGACTACTTGGTTGGCCATTATAATTAGACCTTTTTGTACAGAGCTTGACGCTATGCTTTTTTTTAAGACAAAATACATCATATGTTCATATTGATATTTCCCACTCAGATTCAGTACTACAGAATTTTTATTTATTGGTTGATGTACTTTTTAATAAAATTTTCTGTGCTTGCTGCTTCTCAAAAGAAAAGCACCACGGAAGTGTTCCTGTGGGTTAAATTAATCTGTACTAGGAAGCTAGCCAGGACTGAGAAGGCTGTGTACAAAGAGCAGTAATCCCTAGCACTTAGGGATTTACAATCAAACAGTGTCGGAGCTGGAAGGGGCCTTAAAGAGCCTGGAGTTCAGTGGTGCCCATGCCCGGAGGTACATCAGAATTAGCCGGAAGCTTTTCTAAATAAAATTGCCCGACCCAAGATCTACAAGATCAGGATATGCAGGGTAGGACCTAGGTATCCCCTTTTATCAAGGTTATTTATGAGGAAATGAATGTGTTAGATGTTTTCAGAATCTATCTAAGGTACTCATGAGGACACTCATAGTTCCAGAAATCCCTTAGCACTCAACTGATGTTTAGAGGAATTAAAACGCTTTGGCTGAGATCACATAGCCCAGGCAGAACCAAAGTTCTACAGTTCAGGACTGTACCACTCAGACACAGGTCTCATAATACACCCATGGTATACCTCCTCGGCTTAAAAAGTGGTGCCACCGATGGGCATCATGGTAAATTTCTATCACATCACTATGACTTGAGATCTGTATAGTGCTTGCCGTCTTGTAGTACTTTATGTTGAGATCTGCTGTCATATTCTGGACCGTAGCCCAGGTAACCATGGTGCAAAGGACAAGCTAAGTAGGGTCTGGAATTGCAGCTTGACCCAGGGAGAGCAGGAGAGGAGGGAATCTAGAGCACATTCTAGAAGGAAGTCCAGTGTGACAGGAAGAGTAGAGAAATTGCTATCAAGGAAGTCCTGTATAGAATTAGAACCTCCTAAAAGGTGAGCAAAGCACAGCATCCGGCAAGGTTTCTGAGATGCTGGCAGCAGAGGCTAGTTCTTCCACCAGGTATCATGGCTCTGACACCAGGGCAGGGCAGGGCTTCAGTCTCTGGGAAGGAAGCTGACAAGAGCAAGGCAGGTCCTCAGATAAACAGAGCACAGTTCGTTTCCTCAAGGAGTTCATCATCTACTGGAGAGGCAAAGGGCAAGATTAATTTTAACAAGAGGGGAAGAACCAAATTCTTAGGTGGGTACTATGGAGTGCTTTTGAAAGCCGGTGATGTCCCCAGGGATCGGGCTCCAGAGACCTGGAGGAGAAAAACCCTGGAAACTGGAGACCCAGGTGGAAGAGGTTCCCAGACAGGCAGCCGAGTCACCTTCTATTAAGATCACCCAATAATTTTATCCATTTTCCCCACCAGACATTGGGCTGCACGTGGCTATTTCCTAGACCTTTTGCTGGGAAATGCCATTGGCTACCATTGGCTCCAGGGTGGGATTGGGTTGTCATTGTGAGCACTAGGAATCTGGTCGGATAGGCAGCGATTAGCTGCTAGACCAAGGACCAAGCTTGGAGTCAGGACAGAAGCAAGCTTGACCTGATGTTGAGTCCAGGGGTGCTGGGAGTTATTCTACCAATACCTTAATGTCATACACTCACTGGTGGGATGTTAGAGATATTATGTTGCACAAGCATGGAGAACTCAGATCCTCCTGCTGTCACCTAGAGGGGCATTATTTGCACAAAAGAGTGCAGGCACTGGAGGCAGATTGCATGAGTTCAAATCCTACCCACTCCATGTACTATCAGGTGGGTTAACGTCTCATTGCCTCAGTTCCCTCATCTGGAAAACAGAGATGCTAACAGAAGTGTCACCTTTACAGAGAGGCTGTGAATATTAAATGATGATGTAGGCAAAGCACTTAGCACAGAGCCTAGCCCACGTTGGGTAATCAGTAAATGTTAGCTGTTGTGATTCCTCTTGTAATTGTCATCGGTAGTTCTCATTGTCACCTCCTTTCCCACCAGTACTGTATCTGGACGGACGGGCTGAACGCGCTGCTGGGGAAAGACATGATGAGTGACCTGACGCGGAATGACTTGGACACCCTGCTCAGCATGGAAATTAAGCTCCGCCTCCTAGACCTGGAAAACATTCAGATCCCCGATGCACCTCCACCCATCCCCAAGGAGCCCAGCAACTATGACTTCGTCTATGACTGTAACTGAAGTGCCGGGCCCAGAAGCACCCCCTCCGAAACTGGAAAACCTAGCTAACAAGAGAGAAGAATGAAAAGACACCCACGCCTTGGAATCCCCTTGTGGTAGAGGAAAGCTGGGGGTCAGCACTTCCTCTGGCCTGGCCTCTAGCCCCCGCATTCTCCTGCCCCTCCCCGGCACCTTGCTCACCGCCCTGATTCTGTTTCTAGACTCCATTGCTTTAGGTCGCCTCCCGTTGCTGCAGTCTAAGGTGAGAGAAGAGCAAAGCCCACCGCCGCTAAGAGAGCCAAAGGGCCCCTCCATCCTAATGCCGGCAGCAAGCCCTCCCCTCCTGGAGTGTGGAAGCCAGCAGCACCGGACTGCCCCCAAACCTGCAGCCCGTCCCCGGGGCGTGCCCCAGGGCCTGTGTCTGGAAGAAACAGTCTCGCTACTTTAGAGAAGACCAAACACCACCTCCTCGTTCCCCTTCTCTCTCGGGTCTGCTTCCACCATCAGTTCTATGTGAACTGAAATCTGCTTCCAGATCTCCTCCCTCCCCCATCCCTGTCTCCGCCTGCCCTGTTCCTCTCTGGTTCCAAGAGCAGCAGCGGCAGCCTCAACCTAGTTCTCGCCCGCGCGGGGTCTCCCCGACACAGTCCGCAGGTCCCATGCCCACTTCACGTCTGCCCTGTGCCTGGGACCACCTGTCTCGCCCCCAGCTAGTCTTAGGCTTCCTCTCCGGCCCCAGCCCCGACCTGCCTTCTTCATCGCCACGCACCCTTCCAGCCCCTTAGCTGAAGGCGCAGATGGTGAAATCAGTCGGCATGCTCCATCTCTAATCTACTGAACGCCTTCGTGGTAGGCAGCTGCTGTCTAAGGGTTTGGTGGTCCTTTTCCCGGGGGTTCTGCTGCAACAGGTTTCACAAGATGGTCAAGCTGTCAGGCATCCACGTTTACATCATTGTAATTATTACAGGTATTGACGATTTGCAAGGGTTCCGGGTTGTTGGTTTGGGGGGTTTTTTTGGTTTGTTTTTTTGGTTTCGTTTTTTGTTTTGTTTTGGTTTTTTTTTTTTTTTTTTGGCTTTGTTTTTGTACAAAAGAGTCTAACATTTTTTGCCAAACAGATATATATTTAATGAAAAGAAGAGATACATAATGTGTGGACTTTCCAGGATTTTTTTTTAATTATTTTAATCCTAAACATCTTCCTGAGAATAACATTCCCCTAAACATGCTGTGGAATAAAATTAATTATGATGAATGGGGAGCTGGTGTTTTGATTTGGTAATTGAAGTTCCTGCTGCTCAGTCATCAGCATCACCTGCAAGCTTGTTAGAAATGCAGGCTCTTAAGCCTGATCCCAGACATGCAGAATCAGGTATCACATGATACCCGATTTACCGTAAAATTTGAGAAGCCCAGGCCTAGGGGACTCTTGACCATTGCCAGGCCACCATAGGCTGTGAGCATCAGTAAGGAATGATCCTTCTAAGACCATCTCCAGTCATCTAGAAAATCAGCCCCACCAGGTAAAAATATGATCTATTCATTTTACACTGTTGCTTCCTGACCATGACTTTCTCTATCATTTTTTTTCCTTCCTTATCATTATATAAGTTATGGAACTGACCAAATTAAACACATCACACTTCAAAGGAGCACATTTAGCAATGGAAAAGAGTGAAAACCCATAGACCAGAAATACATTTAGCCAGAACTAAATAAATGTAACTATGAATTAATAAAATATGGGTCAGAACCCAGCAAAGGATTTTTCTGAGGTTAGTACCATTGGAGGCGTATTTGGACCATAAACTCCGAGGGCTGGAAGGGAGGTCAGAAAGGTCCAAGAGATGTGGAATTCACAGCACACGCCACTCTGGACTTGCAACAGAAGTGTTAGGTGCTTTCAGGTCACTGCCCTTTACCATCACCAAAATGTGCAATTACAGATTGATCTGGGCTGAGACGGCATGGTCCAGAGCCCTCCATAAATTGCAGGAGGAAACTCCTTTATAATCCATAGTAATGCCCAAGTGATTATACTTCCCATTAGAGCACTCACTCCTGAGTGTCGAATTGATGCTTCCTTTACATTAAGCTTTGATGATATTAACACGGATGTCTTTCATGTCAGGAGCATTTATTGATGTACCCATCATCCTAATAAAATGATAAAGGTTAGGTAAAAGAAAGCAGACAAGAGTCATACCATTTTATACTTAGGAGGTACCAGACGCCATCCACGAAAAGGGGACTTCTTTGGACCAAGATATCCGAGGTCCTGGGACTCCAAGTTTAAGAGACTGATTTGTCATATGACTCCTGCTGGGAAGAACCAGCCCCTCTCTCTTCTAGTGCTCCTGCTTTGGTGCATTAAATAGAAACTAACCTTTTCGGGGGCTATTAAAGAGAGCATTCTGTTACTTCCCCTTAGACACTCTGCCCGAGGACTGGTGGGATCCTGAGAGTGTGACATCATTCCTTCATTTTGTGGCAATATGGTGCAGGGTTGCCATCTGCATCTGGCCGCTTCATCTTCTCAACCTAGGCTGCCCAACAAGGCTACTTTCCCAGCCGGTGAGCCTCCCACCTCCAGCTCAGCTCCTGTTGCCACAGGTCTCTAAGCCTGGAAAAATCAGCCAAAGCCAAGGGAGCACTGAAGGAGGAAGCCCAGTTTTGTCATTAGGTCTAAGCTGCGGTCTAAGCTGCATTCTCCAATTCAGCTTTACCTGGAATAAAACTGATTATTGAATTTTAACCTACTGTTACTTTAATTCTTTTTCTTATTCTTATTCAGAACTTGTAGGAAGGCCTCTCAAACTCAACAATGGCTACTAAGGTAGGAAAATCCAATGATCATTGCAGAAGGCTGAATGTTTCTTGAGTCTACTTGCATATCCATTCTAAGCCATCTTCCAGTTATCAACTACAGCATGTCCCATTCATCAGCTCTTATAATAAACTGAGCAGTTGTCCCATTGACATACATGCCTTTTATCTACTTTGTTTTAGTTATGAAATACTTACAATTAATATAAACCTTTAGCTTTAAGGAAGTAAAATATTCATACACTAATCAAAAACATGCTGAGGACTAGACACTAGGAATGCAATGAGAATAAAATTTGTCAAGTCAGGAAAGTTACAATCAAGTAATCTAGTCAAATATAGAATGAAATAATTGTGGCACAGTGTGGAAATGATATCATATAAATATGTACAGGGCAGAGTAGTAGAAAGAGGTTGTGCTCAACACCTTTGAAAATGGAGTAAGGAAAATGAAGAGAGGAGTAGAAACTTGAATTATGTCTTGAAAGAGAGATGTTCACCATGCAAGAGATAAACATTCCCACTAGAGCAAAACATTCAAACAGAGCTTGGAGGCATGAAAACTGGTGACGATTCAAGAATCTAGAAAGCAATCAGTGTGGCTGGTACATAGGATGCATATGGAAGAGCAAGGGAGAGGAGACTGCAAAGAATGTAAGAGGCACAAATCATGAGAATCCTGAGATGGTTGGCCGGGGACTTTTACTTGAAGGCAAAAGAGGAGTGTGGTTGGATCTGCTGTTCAGAAATATCACAACCACAAAATGTCCACATAGAGGGAAGATTGGAGTAGGAGACATTGAAAGAAGAGAGATGAGCAAGAAGACGAGCCACATGGTCCTAAGCAAGAACCATTTGAGCCCAGACTTCAGTGTAAGCAATGGGAAAGGTAGGAGAGCAGAGTAAAGACATCAAAGAGCAGAGTTAGCTTCATTTTTCAGGGAAGGAGAGAGGATGCCAATGACTCCTGAGTTTCTGGAATGGTGAGCGAGCAGATAGCAGAGCTGTTACCTAAAATCAGGAAGAGAGGAGGAAAGGAAGACTAGGAAACGATAACGAGGGGAGATCATGAGACAGTGAGTTCGTTGGACTTCTCCAATGAAAGAAATGAGATCTTAGGCAAGTCATTTAAACACTGTGAGCCTTTGACCTCACTCATAAAATGGAAATCACATGATTTGAGAAGCCTGTGGGTAAGGGGGCTGGAAACTCAACGCTCAATAAGTAAATCCCCTGCCTTCCCTCTGGTCCCCTCTCCATCCACGCCAGCCCCTCCCCTCAAATCCTCTCCTTTGTGCTACATGGTGGTTGAGTCAATGATCTCTAGTATATTTCACACTTAAATGGCATGTTTCAACCAATTCAGCCTGTTGTCTGAAAAAGAAAAATAGCTAAGGAAAGGAAGAAAGGAGAAAAGTTTAATTTTGAACATACTCTTGAAATAAGGATCCGAGATAACTTGCAATAAAACTACAATTTAAAATAAATTGGGGGGGGGATGTATGGTATAATCCCATATGAGAATATAGTTATATCCTATATTTTTCTTTTAGTATAATTTCCTCCTTTTATGACAATAAAATATAAAATGAACATTTCAAGTTAAGTGGGTTTTTTAAGTTCAGAAAAATAATCAGAACACATCCAAATGAAGGAAGGAAAATAACTCTACCAGAAATGTGATGTGAAGATAGTTAATACACTTGAACTAAATCTAAATCTGGGCTTCCTGGCAGTCAGTGTAAATAAGGAAGCAAATTGGGATACATAACTCTCATTTTTTTTTTTTTTTGTTAAAGGTCTGTCCCCTCATAAGAAAACATCTTTTCCCAGGCACCACATTTTGGAGAGGACATGCTATTAAAAGTACTTAGCACCTTCAGTAGACACTTCTTAGCAGCGGCTATTTGTCTCCCTGTTATGTGGAATGAAAGGAGTTACCCCTGCAGCCCCTTGAGGGCTGAAAGCAAACAGGTACCAGAGAAGGGACCTTCTGAATGCTGGAGTGAGTTTAGGGACAAAGCAAAAGAAGAATCAGAAGAGGAAGCAGAGCAAGCAAGGGACGCTCGGCCAGAGAAGGAGGTTAAGGAAGGCACGGGTAGATTCAGGGCTGGGAAGGGGGCTGGGCAGAAGAGCAGAATTCGGAAACCAGATCCCCGTGAACCTTCCTCAGGCACTCACTCTGCACCATGCACATGGCACAGGGATAGAAAAGTGAACAGAAGTGAGTCTGCCTTCCAGAGGCTCATAGTCTAGAACAGGAAAGACAGACAAAGAAATGCAACCCATGGGCGCTGGAAAAGAGGTGAAACTTGATCATTATTGCAAAGGACAGGGGAGAAAAAGGCAAAAGGATATATTTTTGAAGCCTAATACATAAATACAAAAATAGAAGTAAAACCAAAGCTTTCTCAGACTGCCCAAAAAAGCAAAATCTGGACAAATGCTGGCTACAAGATATCTACCTAAAATCAAATGACATAGAATAATTGAAAAGACAGAGATGGGCAAGATACACCAGCAAATACAAAGTCACAGTGGTGCATATGGGGAGAAGAGACGGTAGGGAAGGAACAAATAAGATTTAGACAAGTAAAGCTGAATATAAAAAGCTATGGGAAAGAGTGATTTTGTAATACTGACATCATTTACCATGTTAATATGACTGGCAGGAACATCTAATACCATCTGCAAACCAGTAGAGGGGCTCTCAGCAGAACCTGACCTAACTGACACCCTGGTCCTGGGCTTCCAAGCCCTATAATTGTGAGAAATAAACTTCTGTTGTCATAAGACACCTCATCTGTGGTATTTTGTTATAGCAGCCTGAGCAGACTAAGACACAAGGTTTGTAGCTCACTTTCAATAAATAAGCTCTAGTTTGATGATATTCCATTTAAAATATGTCACTTTTATAGTTCCCTAAATGTGTTTTGACAGTCCATCAAACAAGACCTTACTGAATTTGGAGAGTATTTTTGCATACTTAAAACTTCAGAACACAATGTATTTCATTTTTTTATTTTATTTTATTTTATTTTATTTTAACATTATTTTATTTCATTTTTAGAAACTCGTAATGCTATTGACAAAAATTCTAAGAGATTTAGCAAGGTCTGATGCTACTAAATATAATTTAAAAAAAAAAAACGCACAAAATACAACACCAAAAAAAATAATATGAGAGAGAAACGGGGTGGGAGGGGAGAAAGATACAGAGAGAGAGTGAATGTACATATATGTAAAGGAAAAGCCTAACTTGTGGGTGATATCATGGTTGCACAGTTGTTAAGAAAATATAAGCTGTAAAATCCTGTGTCAAATTCCAGTTTCGACGCTTGCTAGCTGTGTGACCTAAAGTAAGTTATTTCCTGGTTTGTAAAGCTTTGTCTATGCCATTCTTTTACAACTATTAAAGGATTATACTAAATTATGTTTGCAAGTTTCACAGGCCAGTGTCTTGAGTATAGTAAATACTTTAAAAATAGTGAATAGTAAATACTCACAGCTAAACCTTTCTGATGCCAAAAATTGCACACACGTCCACTGTGGGTCCCTCTGAGTTTGAGAATCAGTTCACACTCCATCCCTCCTCCCAGGCTAGCTGCTGACCATGTGGATCTTACGGTTAACTCTAACCTTCACACTTTTCCCCAGTGAACTGCTTGCTGTTAAGTCTTATTTCCACTATTCAGATCTTGCCCCTACCTTCCTGTGTGGGAGTGGCAGATGTTGAACAAGTGGGACAGACCCTGGATGTTACCTGGACAACCAGGATCAATGGCCCAACCTGCAGGAATCGAGCTAAAAGTGGAAACTGAGTCAACGTGCAGGAGTCAGGCAGAACCAGCAGGCATGAGAGCAAGGTCAGGAGCTCTGGGTATTTCATGTGACTCTGGGAATAATGGGGAGCTCTCTGTAACTGCCTTTATTGGACAAGAAGAGTGTGGTGCCTGTGTGGTTCTGCTCATCATTTACTGATCACCTGGTTGGCAGACATTGTGCCATACGCTTTTTTTGATTACACCATTTACCTCTCCAGGGGGCTGGCAATGCTACCTATTTTGCAGGCGGAAAGTCCAAAGCTCAGAGAGTTTAGGTGACTACCCAAGGTCACACAGCGAGGAAAGAGTTGAATCTGGGGCTTTCTCTGACTCCATGGGTTCTCTTGACTCAAAAGGACAATGCGTGATGGACCTTCACCATCTGAAGTTCATGCTATTCATTTTGTTTTGTCCTAAATTCAGGACTTCACATTTCTCTTCTTGATGAGGAAAGTAGGCCATCACATTTTGTGTTTCCTTATCTCTGACACGTTAGGCTTCTCTAAGCTTTATGAGCTGTGTGCTGTCCCCCATCCTACTTCACTGTCCTGCAGGCCCTGTCATGGCCCCTCAGCCCATGCATCACCTGTTCAGCCTCACACCTGAGCAATTCTCTACAGATGCATCAGTTCTAGGTCTTCCACCAGGGATCTGTAATGCGTTAACCTGGTCATAAGTTGTAAGAGAATTTCCACGCTCTTCTTAAAATTCCCTACAAACCTTGATTTATTTATCTTGGCGTCAACAACCCTCTTCTTCCTGGCTCACCTCTCTCCTTTACATTTGCTGTTAGATAAAGTTTTTAGCGACCTCCCCCATTTTCTCTGAGATCATTGTGGTCCTTGAAAGCTGTCAGGGTGGTTCTTTAAGGTTAGATTCCAAAGCATATACCCAGAACTTGTGAGGAATTCCTCCAAATACAAAAGAGAGCTGTCCATTTGCTTTTTCAGCAAGTGCCATCAGATCACTCCCTGTGAAAAGCAGCATCCATGCATTTCCCCTAAAAGTCCTCATTACAAACTAGTGGCCTTTGGAGAAGTAAGACCATTCCTTCTGAAGACTGGATTTTGCATTTCCCTGTTTACATCTGGAGAAGAGCCATATGCTATCACTGCAGAATGCAAAGCAGAAGAGGGAGTAAGAGCCAGGATGGGAGTGGAGCTTCGTACCCCAGCAGGGCCAGCTATGGAGCAGCATTGCCGCACTGGCGCATTGGCCAGCTTCGTGCGGCTCTCCAACAGCAAGCACCCAAGGCTGACGCTGCCTCTGAAGAGGCATGTCACGTGTTCCTTCTGCCCCGTACTGGGCTGTTTCCCGCACCACTGTGAGTGGACTGAGGAAAAATGAACAGTCATACGTGCAATTTCATTTGGCCCGAGTCATTTCAACATCTGTAAAGCAACCAAGAATTCATCCATCACATAATAAAGTCATTATTGAAGCAGCTGTTACCCAGACACGACTCTCAGCTGGGGCGGTGGGAGAGCAATTTATCTCATAGCAGCTGCTTGCCCACGTCTAACTTGCGATTTACAGAGGAGACATCCTCAGAATATAAGGTTCAGGCAGATGTGTTGAAAATGGCTCTTTAAATTCTTTGGAAAATTTGTCTATTGTTTTTCAATTTATAAAAGACTCAAAGAAAATTTGCAAAATTCAGAAGCCTGTGTATAGGGATTTCTAACCCAGATGACCATCACTAATATTTAATATAGTCCCCTTCTAGGTATTTCCCCATATATTAGATAGATAGATAGATAGATAGATAGATAGACAGACAGACAGACAGACAGATATTGTATAATTGAGAACATACTGCATATTTATATGTATTTGTATCATCTCCTGAATGGAATCAGCCAGAGAAAATGCGTCTATGCATATGAACCTGCCCTCAGTTTAGCCAGGTTTACTCGGGGTCTCAGCCAGTGATTCAACTTCTTTTCTTCTAATGTTTGGCACCTTATTTCATGTGGCCACTCTCCATGACTTCTGGAAAATTCCCCTGCTCGGTCTGGGCACCCTTAACTTCACATAGTAGGATGTCTCTCTAAGTATACATTCTTCTGTGATTCTCAGTGTCCAGTATTAACAGATGAGAAGGATAACGGACATAAGTCAATCCCATATATCACGTGGGGAAAAGTTGAAGGAAATACTTCAAGTCAAAAGGAAATGAAACGATGCACAATGTTAGAGAAGTGTTAACAGAGCCCAACTTGAAGACCGAAGAGAAAGGAAATATAAGCCAAGTCAGGCTGAATTGAGATCTTCCCCCCACACGCAGCAATAAGACAATCCTATCTGAGTATTTTTCTCGACTCCCTTTCAAACCTTTATGAGAAAGGAAGATGTATACACACATCCCTTACCTTCGGGGAACTCACAGACAAGAATATGTACCACCCTTTATGGCCAGGTGTCCTCACCTCGACAGTAGTGACATTTAGGGACAGTTCCTCCTTTGTCATGTGGGGCTGCCTTGTGCTTTGTAAGATGTTTAGCAGCATCCCTGGACTCTGCCCATTAGATGCTAGTGACACTTGCCACCCCCAGCAAGTTGTGACAACCCAAAGTGTCTCCAGACTTTGCCAAACATTTCTTAGGGGGCAAAACTGAGGTTCTCCCCAGTTGAGAATCACTAAACTAGATAGAAGAGATGGGGGCAAGGGAATATCCTTCTGCCCGCTGACATCAAGCAAAATGATCCTATTTGCAAATCATTAAAAAAAAAAAAAAAAAAAACCTTCCAGCAGCAATGACCCTAGGGACGTCAGCGCTGAGAGCACTCATAGCCATTTAGGTTTGAGAAAGAGGAAGGAAATAAAAATGGATTCACATGAGGCGGGAAGCCCCATAAAAACACTAGCAGGAATCCCAGGCAGGGACGCTGCTCTCATCCCACTAGCGTCCGGTTCCCTGGCTCAGAGGCTTTATCTCACTTTTTGCCTCTGAAGCGGCTAACTTACACCTAGAATTCTATTGGTTCCCTGAGCTAACTTCTGATTGGTTATTTCCTTCACTCCTGATTGGTTATTACTCTCACTCCTGATTGGTTATTACTCTCACTCCTGATTGGTTATTTCCTCCACTCCTGATTGGTTATTACTCTCACTCCTGATTGGTTATTTCCTTCACTCCTGATTGGTTATTACTCTCACTTCTGATTGGTCCATTTCCCTAACTTCTGATTGGTCCATTCATAGTACTTCATTTGCATGGAGCTCACTCCTGATTGAGCTGTTGCTACAAAGCTTGTCCCTGGTTGTTCAACTTCTGTTGTACTTTATTTGCATATGATGTTGCAAAGTGTAAAACTGGCAGCCTATAAAAGGCCTGTGTAACCTACAGAAAGGATCCAGAGCTTGAAATGTTAAGTCGTCTGATCCTGCTGGTGTAATAAATCTGAGTTCTCCTACTCTGAGTGCTGCTTGGTCTCTCTGGCTGGACCCAGGTTGCTGTCACAACTGAACTGTAACACATTTTTCCGCAACGATTCTGGAGACCCCAGTGAGATTTCGACAACGCTGGCCCCTTTAGCCCCGTGGCCAGTGGAGCAACCGCTTGGAGGTCGGGAGCTCCAAAGCGAACGAGGAGGTGCGCCACCCGACAACATTCCGGGTCCTTCTTCGCAGAGGTGATTCAGTTCTCTGGGCGGCTGTGCCCCAACCGGACTGTGGAGGGACGGACCAACTAACCAAGCAACACGGCGGAGCAAGGTAGGAGCCCCAGAAAGCGTCCGTAGTTAGGGTAATCAGGTTCTGTCCAAGTGGACAGAAGAAACTGAGCTCCTCCTCCAGGCTCCCCGCCTAACGGTAGTCCGCTCGGGAGATCTGGTTAGATTAGGTTAGATAAGGGACGCCCCCCAATGATAGGGAGGGAATGTGCAAATGATCTGTTCGTGTGTGTGCGCGCATGCGCGTGCGGCCTGAAAAGCATGCGATCAGGCTGAGTTTGTAGCTCTGGAGTTTGAGTGAGTCCCAACCTGTGGTTCCGTGGTGACCTCATACCGGCTCATGGCGGTATCGCCCCTCAGGGTATTGATCGGAGTCAGCGGTTTATACTGACTGGCCAAAGCTAAAAGGCACCTTTGTCCCAGCGAGGGGAGCGGCCAGGAGGACGCAGCAAAAACCCTCCCTTTGTCTCGTTTGTGACACCAGCACAGGGCGGCTACACTGGGAGGGAAAGAGACATAGAACAGTCTATAAGTAAATGATCCCTATGCCCTTAGGGACTAAGATGAGACTACGTTAGAGAGGTTGACACAACTTTGTCGCCAGTTCTCCAGAGTATCCTGTCGCGATTAATCAGCCTCAATATACTTCTCCGTCTAAAATTAAGACCACAAGACCTGAGCCAGAGGGAGCCAACCCAAAACTGGCTGAAACTCTCTTTTGAGGCCCTCCTTTATTTTGGTTCATTTATTCTGCCACCAGCCAGCCATCCTGGCCTTATATTTTGTCAACTCAGGCTATAAAAAGACTTTATACAGGGACCCCTAGAGCTCATCCAGGCCTGAGGGAGTCTCAGGGTTACCTGCCGCATGTGGAAACCCCAAGTCATTGGCAGCACTTGCAGCCAAGCAGTTAGATGTAGGCCCAGTGAGGCAGCCAGCTTTTTGAGAACTTCACTGTTTTGAGGAGTGGGACAGGTTACTGTCACAACTGAGCTGTAACACAGCTGTAACACTTTTTTCTGCAACACACATCTCATTTATTTTAAACCTCCTCACAGTCTGTCAAGGTCAGCCTTACTTCCTAACTTCACAAGTGAGAACACCAAGGCTCAGACAGAATAAGTAACTTGTCCAGGACCAAAGAACAGGTAAACAGAGGGCTCCCCACCCTGCAATGATGAAGACAGCCAAAAAAATGAGTTCCTAGAGTTTGGAGAAAGGAAACTTTATCAACTCTAAATCAATACATTTAAAATCAGAAAGCCTGGAGCAGGGGGAGATGGGCCTGAAGGGAGGCAGGCTTGAGTGACTCCAAAACCCTGGTGATTCCAAAGAGAAGATTTTACCCACTTAGAAGTCCTCTAGTTTGTTTAGAATTATTTTGTCAGCAAAATTGTCATTGGAGTATTTTGTCTACTGATTGGGCCCCGCAATTAAGCCTCCCTTCATGAAGGCCTGTTAAGGCTAATTTTAAATCTGATTACCGTCAGCACAACATTCACTTGGAGCTGTTTTTCAAACAAGTGGCGGTGTTTTCCTTGGATGTCAGTGTGAGAATTTGTTTCCAAAAGTCTCTGCAGCCACATGTTTCTCTCCCATCCCCATAACCCACTCCAGACACGGTCAGTTCACAGCGTGTTAAACTCAAAATGCTTTGATGCAAGGTAAATCCCAGTGCTTCTCTCGGGAGCCCTGAAATTGCATAGTGTGTGAGCGTTGGCCTGAATCAGATAGCAGCGGAAGACTGAGTGTGTAATCAGATCAGTAAGAGCAGAGGCTCTGGGCCATGTCCTGCAGCCCCCTGACTTGAAGTCTCATATTAATAGCGGTAATATGTGATTTGTGCAGCCTCTGCTCCCCTCTGGAAGGATAAAGGCAAGAGGGATTGACCCCGATTATTAAAAAAAAACCTTTTGGCCCCAAAGCCTTCCGTTGTCTCTCAGCTCTTCAGGCCCTCTCTTGAATAAAACATGCTAAGCAAGATAGGAACTCTTAAGACCATCTCTCCAGATCTGCTTCAATTAATGAAGAAGCTGACTGCCCACCTCTGCTGCTTAAAATGACGCCACGCTCAGAAAAGTGTGCCTAGTGGGGCCGCAGCCGCACTATGGGATTAATTCCGGGATCTGCACATGTGGCTGGGTCCAGTGCCAACCAACTTTTTTCTGACTCAATTTTCCCAGATCCTCTCCATCCTCTGCCTTTGTGATACTACACATCTCCGCAAAGGATCGTTTTCATGAACGCCCAGCACCAAAACAAGGAACATAAAACCCTTGCCTGTCTTTTTAGACCCATCACTTACAGTGAGGGCTTGAAAAGTGCAGAAGTGATGAAGAGAGACTGGGGAGGTAGAAGAGGCAGCAGCTGGAGGTTGTTCGGCTGTGGGATTGAACAAGGGAGCAGTCCGCAGTGACTGTGAGGCAGCTTGTGTCATTAATTAGGGCAATGGTGCACACATTTAACAGCAGAATGAACTCGGGGTGGGAGGAACACATCCAGGATGATTCAGTTTAGGTCACGGAGATTTGACCACCCAAGGCCACCCCAGAAACTGTGCCAGAGGAGACATGCTCTCTCTGCCGTGACCCTGTACTGCCCTCGCATTCTCCCTAACCGCTTGAACGAGCTGGATCCCTGCTCCATGGTCTGCACAGAGCTCTTCTAAGTGGGAAGGTGATCTAAAAGGCAGATGGCAAGCCAGGGTCTTAAAGTAAGATTCTTAGCAGTGGGGGAAATGGAAGGAGAGAAAGGAGGCTACTGGTTTCTTCCTCGAATTTGCAGACCAACCAAAATTTAGTATTGACCAAATTAACTCAGCTTTTGAGTTCTGGAATAGCGGCTGGGCTGCTGCCCTGATCCCAAGCTCAGTTATGAAGACCTCAGTCTCTCCCCTAAAGGACCCCGATCTGGAGCCGGAAGAGTCCACAGCCTCCTCCAGCAGCAACTTACGTGTTTGCTTATGCTTTTCATTATTGATACTACTATTGTGATTTTTAATATCTCAACTTTAAAATTGTTTTTTTGTCATGTCGTTTTGGTGTGCTTTTCCTCCTTTCTGAAGTGTCTAGTCTTATTTAACTGTCTTGCCTTCTGAGCTTAGAGCCAGAGTTTCCCTTTTTATTATTTTTGTTGTTTTTTATTTTTAACATTCTCCCTTACATTACATCAATTTGGATTTGTCTTGATTTTCATTTTAGCTTTTGAGATGGTTTTATTTTCAATTGTTTAAATTTTTATCTCTAAACGTTTCCTTTGAGTCTATTTGAATGTTCACTTTAATTCTTTTACTGATTCATTAAAAAATACTTTCTATTCTTTCATTTTCAAAATTTTTACCCTTAGATTTTTAGCCTGTCTCTCCCAATTACTTTTTTTTAAAGTAGGTTTTTTCTTTTTAATTTCTTTTTAAATTTATTCTTAACTTGACTTAAGTCTATGTTTGCTCCTGCTGTTTGTTGTTGCTGTTTTTGTTGTTTGCATTAGGGTTTTGGAAATAACTCCCCCATTTCCCATGTAAAAACAGAGATTAGACATCTTTTCCCTTCTAAGTTTATGCCTCCTTCCTTTCTATACATTTTTCCATTTAGGTTTTTAGAAACGAATTTTAAAACAACTCAAAATAATTTAGGTGCGCACACACACACTTACGTTAGTAAAATGAAATCCCTTTCTGGTCAGTAATGCTGCCTATGCAAATGCACAGTTGAAGAGTTGGAATGGTGATGTATCACTTAATCACATTATGAGGAGGTGTGGGATTTATAACTTCTGACTCCAAAGAACACAAGAACAATGGAAGAGAGGAACTTCAATGCACTACAGTCAATGTTTTAGGAGCACAGATGTCATGGGAGGAATGGAATAGGAAACAAAACCAATTAATAGAGATAATCTAGATCCTTATTAGGGTTGATAGGGAAGAGCAGTTTGAGAGTTAGAAGTTCTTGAGCCCCTACTAGGTGCTGAAGATACCATCCTATCTGCCTTATGAACATTGCCTCCTTTCATCTTTACACAATAAAGCCCCATGTGAGAGGTATTACTACCATTTTACAGATTAGAAACTGAGGCTCACAGAGGTTAAAAAAAATGTGTGAGTACATAGACCCTAAATCTTGGAGCCGGGAAATGGACCAGTTCTCCTGGTTCTAATGTCTGCCCACCCCAACCACTTCCCTGGGTGAAGATGAGAGAGGAAAAAGCAGAATACGGGATACATAATCGGGTCATTTTAGAACTCTGAGGGATCTTGTAAATTAGGGACAGAGGAGATCTACCAGATGTTTTAGTAGCAGGATAATCTGGAGGGGATGGAAGAAAGGACCAAGACACAATGGACTAGAGAGAAGCCACGTGCGGGGGGGGGGGGGTGGTCACAGTAGGATGGGAAGGGGAGTCAAGGACTTCTCTGCTGGGATTGCACCACCTGAAGGGGAGATGGTGTACAGAGAAGCCTAGGTTGGTCTGGATGTGTGTCTAGTTTCCTAGGGCTGTCGTAATAAACCCCCACAAACTGGGCAACTTGAAGCAACAGAAACTTACTCCCTCATATTTGTGGAGGCTAGAAGCCCGAAATCAAGGTGTCAGCAGGGCCATGGCCTCTCTGCTTGCTTCTGGTGATTACTGGCTATTCTTGGTATTTCTTGGTTTGCAGCCACGTAACTCCGGTCTCTGCCTCTGTCACCACAGGGCTGTCTTCCCTCCGTGTGTCTGTCTTCACATGCCATTCTCCTCTGCCTGCGTCCGTCTCTGTGTCTCTTCTTCTAAGGACACCAGTCATATTGGAATAAAAGCCCACTGTACTCCAGAATGACCTCATCTTAAACTAATTACAAATGCAACAACTTTATTTCCAAATAAAGCCACCTTCTGAGGTTCCAGGAACAACCTAAGTTTGTGGGGAGGCTGTCCAACCTGGTACAAGGTGAAAAGCAAAGTGACCCAAACAATAAGAGCCTGTAAGACTTACCAGGAAAGGTCCCCTTCTTAAGGTGCTAATGTTTAGTAGTGTTAACATTTGAAATCGAAATAAGTTATATCTTGAGAAACTTTTAGCCTTGATAATTTTGAACATTTACTTGTCACTGAACATCACATTTGGCATGAAATGTATGATGCAAAATATGTAACTGTTCTTAAATGGTGGTTAATGGGATCAATAATATTACTCTAAAGCAGTGTTCCTCATTAGTTACCCATTTCTCTATTAAAAAAAATGACTACAAAACTTAGCAGCTTAAGATAACACAATTATCATTTCACAGTTTTTTTGGGTCAGGGATTCAGGAGAGGCTGATGTGGGTGGTTCTGGCTGAGAGTCTCATGAAGCTTCAGTCAAGATGTTGATTTGGGGCTATGTTCATCTGAAGGCTTGACTGGGGCTGGAGGACTTGCTCCCCAAGTGGCTCATTCACATGAGTGGTACATTAGGACTGGCTGTCGGGAGGCCTTGGTTTCCTGTCACAAGGACCTCTCCATAGGGACGCTTGAGAGTCCTCAGGACACAGCAGCTATTTCGCCCAGAGTGAATGATCCATGAGTGTGCAGGACGGAGGCTGCAATGACTTTTATAACCTATCCATGGAAGTCACACTTCACTGTGTCTGCAACATTCTACCAGTTACAAGAGTCAACCTTGTTCAATATGGGAAGAGAAGTACAGAATGTGAACACCAGAAGCTGTAGATGATCGGGAGGTCACCTTGGAGCCTGGTCTGCAAATCACATGTAGCAAAATCTTCCAGGTTGTTTGCATTTTTGACAAGTTTCCCAGATGACTATATCACTTACATTAAAGTTTGGGGACAATTTCTTTATTGTACTAAAATACATCTATCTATATCTATGTATAGGTAGATACAAAAACATTGCCATTATTGTGAATAATTGCTACTTCTGGGGAGTGAGACAAGAGTGGTAGGGTAAATATAACTTTTTAAATAAACATTTGCTACATTTATAACAATAGTTTTAAATATTTTTAAAAGTTATTACACACTCCTTTGAATGTTTTCTTATGCTGTCTGAATCTCTTTTGACTTTAAGATAGAAAGCAGAACAAGTTACAAAACACCACCTCTAAATACTGACACTGCCTTAGAATTCCGTGGAGTACCACTAAAGGAAATTCACCTGCTCTGGCCTTGACGTGTTCCTCTTCAAGGAACTGGGAACCAATTGAGGAAGAGTGAGGTGGCCTAGTTTCTCTTCCTTCCCACTTCCCTCACTTAACTTCTACATGTCTAGAAGATGGAGATCAAACGTCTGGCAGAAAATTCACTGGTGCAAATGAGCGAGGATGTCCTTGTTTTAACACTCCAACTACTTTCCTCGTCCTATTTCCAAACATTTATTTTCACAGCCCTATGCCACTGCTAGAGAGATTTCCAGATCAAAGCTCCTCAGCTGACTTCAATTGGTCAAGACCGAAAACTTGTCAACGCTGTCTGTGGGGATTGTAGCCTGTGTTAAGCCCTGAGCAACTGGAATAAGTACAGCAAGAAGACTGGAAAGGACAGGAGAAGAGGGAGGAGACAGGGGAAATGTGCTGTCACATACTTGGTGGACCACTCGGACTGGTGCTGTCAGCATGCCTGGCTCAGTATTTATGAAATCCTGTTACCAACATTTCTCTACACTCCAGGAAAAGTGTGTTGGAGTAAGGGTGGGGTGAGGTTGATTCCCTCAAACTCTGCTCAGAATCACTCTTGTGTGTTCTTGTATGTTGGAAGGCCCTGCCTCCACTGCTCTTTGCTCTTCCCTTATTCTTTGGGCATTTCATTCGAGTAAGCATCTCTAATCATCTCTTTAGCATAGATTCCTAGAAGTAGGATTACTAGGTCAAAGAGTATGAACAACTTTGAGAACCTTAATCTATTTCTATTGATTAGGCAAGTGTTAGCTTTTTCCTGTTAGATGGCCTATTATAGACAGATCTTCTATAGCTGACATGAGCATATGAACAACAAATTATTAGAAATAGCAGAGCTTTTATGCTCTTCACTGCACATAACACTTGACTGGCCCCAATCCACTGTTTGTTTTAAATATTTAAAACATTTTGATGACCCACAAAGTTTTCCATGATAATGCCATGTTCCACATATAAGTTTAAGATTCCTGATCCAAGGTAGTCAAACCAATGTGGAATGTATAGTTTCAAGGATCTAGACAGAGGGTGTCAAATCAATAAACTAAAGGATCCCTGGGTCTTGATGGTTGTGCAAATGCAGGCTCATTCAGATAATGTGCTAACACATCAAAGGGTTTATAAAAATTGATAAATAATTCACATACGACAAGATTCATTTTTTAAAAGTATACCATTCAGTGATTTTTAGCATATTCACAAGGTTGTACAGTACCACTATCTAACTCCAGAATACTTTTAGCACTCCAAAAAGAAACTCCATACCCACTAGCAGTCACTCTCCATTTGTCCTCCCATCAATCCCCTAGCAACCACTAATCTGCTTTCTGTCTGTGTGGATTTGCCTGTTCTGGACATTTCATATAAATGGAAGCATACAGCATGTGGACTTGTGAGACTGGCTTTCACTTAGCATGTTTTCAAGGTTCATCCATGTTATATAGCATGTGTCAGTGCTCCATTTCCTTTTATACCTGAATAATATTCCATTGCATGGATTTTACCACATTTACTCATCCACTCATCTGCCAAGGAATTTTAATGTTAACTTTTAATTTAAGTATGGAATACACCCAGAAATGATTATATTAATCATAATTGTACACCTTGATGAATTCTTACCAAGTGAGTAACCAGCACCGAGCCATTTTCCAGTCCCTAATTCCCCTCTAAGTATAACCATTATCTTGATTTCTAACTTCGCAGATTAGTTTTGTCTGGTTTTGAAATTTACACAATTCAAACCCTACACTATGCAGTCTTTTACATTTGGTTTCTTTCACTGGACTCTGTGAGATTCATCCACGCTGCAGTATTTCATTATAGCTGATTCTTTATCAGTGCTGTATGGTTTTCTATCGTGTAAATACTACAGCTAATGGATATTTGGGTTTCAGTTTTTGGCTGTCACTTATGGTGCTTTACTGTCTCTCAGTGAATATAGGTACACATTTCTGTTGACTATATGTCTAGGAGTGGAATTCCTGGCTCACAGGTTCACTTTTAATAGATACTATGGAATAGTTTTCCAAAATGACTGTACCAAGTGACAGTCTCAGCGTATGGGTGTTAATAGTGGCTTCACACCTTTGCCAACATAGAGTATTATCTTTTTCATTTCAGCTATTCTGGTGGAGGTATACTGGTGTCATGTTGTAATTTTAAATTATTTCCTTAATGACTGATGAACTTCAGCACCTTTTCATATTTATTGGCCATTTAAAGCCCTCTTTTTTTTTTTGAAGTCCCTGTTCAATGTTTAATTTTAATGTAGTCCAGATTACAAATGTTTTCATTTATAGTTAGTAATTTTTTAATATGTCATGTTTAAGAAAGCTTTTCCTACCCTGAGGTCATGAGATTGTGTTTTAATATGTTTGATATTGATAAGTTTATTAATTATCAACATCATATTATATTAAATGAATATATCTGTTACGGCCCCATCAGGAAAGGCACACAGTATTTTAGAGATGTCTGAATGAATATAAGAACAAAGGAACAAATCATAGCATACACTCTGCCAACACCTAGCAGAGATCACGTTTCTCTGTTAGCTTTTAAAGGAAACTAATCCAGGGTTGTCTGTCAATTTAGTCTTTCTTGTATCTCTAATTCCTTTCTGACTTGTACATCATCCTTATTTATGGCAAGAATTAGTTTTGACTTACTAATTTCTTTTTGTCTAAATATAAACCATACTTTGTAACTATTGTTTGTAACCATCCAGGCAGGGATAAGGAAATTTCTGGGAAGGGCAGCTCAACAAGGTTCTAATAGATTTATCTCTCCATCTGAACCCTTCTCCAAGATGCCAAGTGTTCTTTCAATTACCAATCTGGTGGCACTTTGAGCATCACTATAATTTACGTCACAGGGAGTCGAGGGAGCAAGAAAGAGAAATTAGCCAGATTTTCAATGGCATTGCGCTGTCAAATGAAACAAAGATTTTACCAGAGGCCATCTCCTCTCCAAGGGTCATGATGCCTTCCCAACTCACCCTGATATACACAGTATTTGCATCCGGCTAATAGTGATAATTGATTCTGATACTGCATCACACTGCAAATGCAAAACATATCCTTCCTCCAAATTATCTGCTGCTAAATAACATGATCAGGCAGAGTTGCACAACCAGACTGTCGAAAAAGAAATCATTCACTGAGTGCTCGGAATAGCTAGCCAGCGACCAGAGGGTCTCATGCTCTCACAGAGCACAACAGCGGTGCCTTGCAGTGATGGGAAGTTTTCTGAGCACTCTTCACTAAGAAGCATGGAAAGACCCACAAAATGGGACTAAGGGGAGAGCTGATGACAGCAAGGGATGAGAGGCACAGGTCAGAATGACGTGTATCTGCCCAGCAGGACTCCTTAGTTCACACAGCAGGAGTGCTAGGATTGAGGGCCATGGGACTGCTTCCCCAGAGGCTGGATAAGAGAATGGCTTGAGACAATTAACAAAAGACACTTGATCTTGTCTCCAAAACTCATAATTCTCTCAAAGTTTGGGAGAAACAGGCAAATAACAAGCTAAGAATATAAAAAATGCTAATTAAAAACTACCGTGTGTGAAGAGTCAGGGAGTTCTTTTACCTAGTGACGTGGGTAATAACATCTCTTTCCTAGCCTGTGAAGCAATATTCCACTAAAACAATCCGTAAGAGTATTTCCTCTTGCTCTTCAGAAAGGACCAGGGATGTGGAGGGAAGAGGAGATCATAGTTAGCCACAAGCCAAAGGCAAACATGGATGCTGTGAATCAACAACTTGCTGAAGGGAAGGCTGCTCACCTGGGAACCAACATCTAGGCATCCTTAGTCAGATAGAAGGGACTCTAAGGACAGCATTCCTTTCCAGTTCACTTTACCACCTTAGGGCCCAGGTCTTGCTCTTTTCTGCCTTGGCCTTCCTAGATGCTTCCCAAGGCTCACTCTTTTTCACCCTCAGGTCTCAGCTCAGATTCCACTCCTCAGAGACCTCCCCCAATCACCATCTCAAGAGATCTTGCCTCATCCCTTCCCCACAGCTAATTACTCTCCTTCAGCTCACATGTTTATTTCTTCATGGAAATTGTCACCACGTAAAACTACCTTTTATTTGTTTACTTTTTATAGTCACCAATAAAATGAATCCTGCACGAGAGCAGGGACTTCGTCACTTCTGTTCATGCTTTATTTGTGGAACCTGAAGTAGGACCTAGTATTGTAAGTGATTAAGTATTTGTGGAATAAATGAATCGTCATGACAAAAAGATTAGTTAAGAATTACTGGCCAACATTCTGGAATATAAATGACATACTTTAAATTGACTAAAGCATCAACGTATTACAAGTTATAAAGATAAAGAGTAGTTCTGATAGTAAGTACATAGACCCTTCTCACTGTGGAACTGGCTTAGTGTATAAGTGATCTATTACTTTGTAACAAAGAGCTCCAAAACATAGCAGGTGAAAACAATCAACATTTATTACCTTATGGTTTCTCAAGATAAGGAATCAAGGAATGGCTTAGCGAGGTGGCTCCTGCTAATGATCTTATGTGAGGTTACATTACATCCAACGGGTCATTTGGGGCTGTTGTCTCTGAAGGACTGATTGAAGTTTAAAGATCCACTTCCAAACCCATTCACGCAGCTCTTGGCAGAAGGTGTCAGTTCCTCTCGGTTGGGGGGGTGGGGTTGGGGGCGGGGGGGGGAGCTCCCCAGAGGACTGCTCACAACTTATCTTACTCTAAAGCAGGTGGTACAGGAGAGAGAAGGAGCACAGGCAAGAGTGTACTCAAGATAGAAGCTGCAGCCTTTCACAGCCTAGTCTCATGAACGTCATGGCATCACTTAGGCTGTATGCTATTGGTCACACAGGTCAACCAGGTACAATGTGGGAGGATGTAAATACAAGGGGGCAGGGACCATGGGGGGCCATCTTGGAGGCTGGCTAACCTTGAGGCAAAGAGAATGCTCTCCATTCTGGTCTGGTCTGTCTCCCTCTTCTGTGTGGATAGTCTAAGATCCGCCAGCCATCTGTGATGAGTCCTGTTCGATTCTTGTTCCGAGTTCATCTGCCTTGAGATGTCTCTGTTTTGAAGCAAAGTCCCACATCCTCAACTTATAAACTAGTTCCCTGTCCATTTTAATTAGATACACTTTCAATGATTAAAAAATTTTTACTTCTCTCCAATACAACCTGCCAAACATTGGCCACTAAGTACTTTCATCCTTAACTAGGTTCTGTTGCAAGATAAGGCCTCTCTACTCTGCGACTGGAGCATCTCTTTTCTGTAACTTCAGTGTTTGTCCTGAGTTCAGCCTTCTCTGTAGAGTAGGAAGTGGAGTTTATTCTGCTCTCCTTGATCTGAGCTGAAGGCAGGCCTTGTGGCGGGCATGCACGTGGATGCTGTAAAAAAGTCACGTGATCCTGTCAGCCGGTTGGCTTTTTGCATTGATCAGAAATGTGACCATTTAATTCATGGTTTAATTAATGGATGCTGTTGTCTATGCAGGCCAGTAAATCCCAAAGTTGGCTCCTGGGCAGCTTCTGGAAAATACCCATTTCCTAGATCTCATTCCAGAATATTTGGATACTTTTTGTTAATCTTCTTTACCTTAAAGTTCTTCTCGTGAGCTAGCTGACCATACAAATTTGGAAACAACCAGGGGAGGCTAAAATAAACACAAGAAGTAATGACGAGCCATTAAAACTAAGTCATATCAGAATTCATATGTGTTAAAGCCAAGGCCTTGGAAGCCAAGGAGATGCTGCCTGTTCCTGTGGTTTCTAACTTGGGTAAAATCCTGAGAATGGATTTTCCTATCACACTGGCTTTCCCCTTCTTCCTACTCCCTAAATGCCTAGTGGGCACCTTTTTTCTTTCCCTGTGGGGTGGGAGGGTAGGCAGGAAGATAGGGAAATCAGACTTGCCTAAATCTCATGGAATGGGTTCTCAACGGTAAAGGGGGTTTTGTTACTAGAATTTGGGGACAGGAGAATGGAAAAACCAATGCGAATGCACAACTCAGAGAAATTGCCAGCTGCTGACACTATACAATCATTTGTTCAGCTTGGAGAGAGGAAGAGCGAACAGGTGAATATTCTACTGCAAATTGGGTAATACCAAGTTTGAAATGTCTGAACAGTGTCACGCCACATCTCTGCTCCTGGGAGGTTGTAATGGCGCTGCATAGAAAATATCTTGGTGTCTGTGTTTCTTTACAACAAGGGATGATTTCATCTCCAGCTCCCAGCCAGGGATGATTTTTTTCCCTTCTAAAAGAATTTAAAGCATCCTTCAACTTGTTACAGTATGCCAAGCACATGGTCATCAGAGCTGAGGGCCTGGGGTGTAACAGCCAGAACAGATAATCATAGAATCTACACCCAGAGCCAGCATCAGCCAAGTCAGTTGGAGGCAAGCAAAGCCCGTGCTAGAAATCAGTGATGAAGGTTCAGCGTGTAAACGTGGTGTCTGCAGGAAACACAACCAAATACTAGGACTTCTGAAGAAAGTTTTAAACAAAGGAGAACAATTGGTCACCTCTTTCATGGGTCAAGAGCAATGTGTAACACCCAGGAAAGGAACGGGCAAAGGATGGCTGTGTCACTTTCTCAGAGAGAAGGGGCCAGGGATTTAACATCAGTGTTCATTGTCTATTCTTAGGTAGTTTATCATATGTGTGTGTGTACATGCATGTCAACCACATGTGGTTTTCATTAACAGGGTGAGTTCATCTTTGGTCATCTCCATCCTGCCTGAGCTGGGTAGGCCTAGGGCTGGGTGGTTCGTAGCAGACAGAATTAAAATTCCAAGGTTCAAATCAAGTGCACACTTTGCTTTCCAGAATGCTGTCTTGACAAAGCTTGTTTCTTCCTGGGAGTATGCAACAGTCCTCAATACCACGTGGCTGCACAAGTCTTTATAAAAGTCTTGTTACTTTTTAATCAACCAAATTTACACATTTTGAATGCCAATTTTCTTTTTAAAAATATCAGATGGCATTTAAATACTTGTTTCCTTCAGTGCTCCTTTCATTGATTTGTTCTAGAAACCGACAAGAACTTGTCACTTCTGTTTATGTTTTATAATGAATAGTAGATTATTTTTAACAGTGATAATTGATCAGATCTATTTATAGGAAATAGATGCAAAGTAAAAAAATATTCATTTCCATATCCTCAATTATTTCATCTAAGCAATGCTGTTACATTCTAAAAAAGAACTGTTTATAGTTAGATTTTTAAAATCTTAATCTCTGCTTATGGTTTTTTTTAACAAATTGCATTATTTTAAATTGTTTGTTTTTTCTTATGAGCATCACATCATTTCCTACTTCTTACAAGCCAGTCTGCATTAGTATGTGTGACTGTATCCCTTTTTGTTTCAGCATATGAAAGTGAACAAGCACATGTCAGCATGCCCGTGAACATACATGTGCAAATGCGTGCATGCGTGTGCGCACAAATAGACTTGTGTGATCACACGCAGAGCTTATCTCCCTTACTCAGTCTTGAAGTCCATACAGAACAATAATTTACCAAGGAAGAGGAGGATATTGTCATTGATCTTCTCTAGATCAAATACTGTAATTTTTATAATTTAGTTTTTATTTCTATCGAAGTTAGACATGTATACACATAGAGTCAAACAGTTCTACAAGAATTATTACCAAATCAGACCAGACCAGAACAATCCCATTTGTTACCTACAATCTCAAGTTTTTATTTCAAGGAGACCACCTTTTGCAACTTTTATAACTGTTGCTCTTGTTTCTTGTCTGTGTATTAATTACATACTATTTCTAGAACTACTTGTGGTTTTTCCATGTTAGGCAGCGTAAATTGACTTCCTACTATGGAAGATTAGGATTTAGTTCTTTTTTCCTCTTCCTTCCACCCCCTCTTTCTCCCTGAAACTCTCTCACCCCACCCACCCTCACGCTCTTCTCCTCAAATCCTAGATATACGTGAGTCAAAATTTTTATTGTCAATGTTTAATATGAACACTAGAACTAAATAAACACTATTCTCAATGAGCCACATAGAATGCACAACTACTTGTTTTCTATGAAATTAATAACAGGCTTGTTTGAAAATTTAATTTCCTTTGTACTTGCCCAGGCTATCTGTCAGTTCTCTAAGCCTCCCCCCAGCACATTAGAACACATCAGAATAGAGTCAGTCCATCTTCTCCCAGGTCTTCCCTCAGAGCCCCCGGACCAGCGGCACTCTCCCGCCAAGGCATAGCCAGTATGTAGACCCAGCTTAAAGACGCAGCTTAAAGAACTGGATTCTCACTTTTCTTTTCTAGAAAATCAAAGGGTCTTCTGACAATAAGTTTAGCTAAATCGATGCCTCTGGCTGCCGGCTGCACTGGAATCTTTGTACCATTTGGTGAGCTGGCTGTTGGAAAATAGTATTCCCTTCTCAGGGTGGGTGCAGTTTATTGTGGCACTTTGTATCTGTGATTCTGTTTAAACCTCATAGCAACCTTGGAGGGTGAGTGATGCTCTCTAAAAGGTTGTGACCCACTCAGGCTACACAGAGAATGTGTGCACAACTGGAAGTACGCGTTTGCTCTAAATAGCTCCTGAAGTCTCATCCGAGCTTTCTTCCCCTGCGCTTTCTGTCCCTGTGAGCTCAGTGCTATTTCCTTGTAAATATCAAGGTTCCAGCCTTTTCGATTCTCCAAGGTTCTCAGAAGTTTGGTTTGGGCCATTCATTCCCCAAAGTAGCTCAGGCAGCTCTCCCAGTAACCATGAATATGGCCAGGCAAATCGCTGGTCTCTGATTGGGCCTGAAGTAAGTCACCTGTGAAGCCAAAGGCTTTAACTTAGGGGATACGAGCTAGTTAACTGAGAGCATGAAAAATACCCACTGTTGTGTCTGGGGAGGGCATCCTGCCATGGTGATTTCTAATTTATCAGACTGGCTCAGGGTCTGCGGGTTTGGCTCTGTAAATGAAAGCAGATGCCTCTGGGGGGGCTGCCAGAGCAGGGAAAACAGGAGAAATGGCTTCAAGCTGTGACAATTTCCACAAAAAGGACTTGTAGAAATGATGGGTAAGATTTTAGACATTTTATTAAAAGTAGTAGTGGGTGTGTATAGCCATAAACCCTATTCTTTTCAGAGAAAAGCCGCCTGAGATAGGTTTCAAATGAATTTCCCAAATGTCCTTGTCAAAAACAAACAAACGCACAAAAAGATATGGGAATGTAAATAATTATCTATCTTACTCACAAACCGACCTATATTTACAAAGCCCATTCTTGTTCTCTCAAAAAAATAAAGACACCTATTCACGGTGTCTATCACGTGCCAGGTGCTTGACGGCTGTTATCTCCTTGGAGTCTCATAAAAACTCTGCAAGGGAGTTGGCTTTTATTTATTTATTTTTCTAGTTACATGAGGAAAGGGAGACAAAGTGAAGCAACTTGCTCTGGATCACACAATGGCAAGGGAGGAGCTGCGAGAGGCCCCAGGTGACAGGCAGCGCTGGTGTGGAGCCTGCTGACCTGAGCTCTGGCTCTGCAGCAGACTTACCTGGTCCAAAGCCCAACTTTGCCCTTACCAGCTTCAGTGCCTTGGCCAAGTCATTTAGGTTCTCTGTGCCTCAGTTTCCTCAACTGTAAGTAGGAATGAGGGACAATACACAAACTCCCACCCTCTACCTCTCTAGCGGCCAGCCCAGGAGGCCAAACCGTCACTTGTGCAGTAATTGGCCCAGAACTGCCAAGACCGCCAGCTTCCCTAGATTTCTGCCCTTCTTTTCAGTTTACAACCAACAGAGAAAGCTAAATGTATTCCCCGAACAGATCCCATAGATGCCCCACTTCAGCTAGTGCACCTCCTGCATCCCCGTGCCAACAGCCTCTAATCAGAGCATACCTCAAGCCTGCCCCTTTTTAAAGTTTTCCCACTCCCCCAACTGCCCTTGAGTCTCTGCCAGATGCAAGTGATGGTGGCTGACTCCCTCCGTATTGTAAGCCCTGAACAGCCTGTTGGTTTTCATTTGGTTGGTCTTAGTTTATTTCCACAGGGATAATAATGGCAGCAACTTGGTAGGATTGTCAGGAGGAAAAATGTCAGCAATGCAGATAGAGCTTAAAGCAGAACCTGACACACATTAAATGTTCACAAAGTTAGTGTTTTTTTTTAAATTAATTTCACTGTCAAAAGTGGTGAAGCAGATTCCAGTAGATTATTTGCACAGGGAAAAAAATCTAAGAACTACTGAGGGATGGAGATTTGGGTAGATACTTAGTTGAGACTCTTTGACCTCTTGGGCAATATTGTTATTCCTACTCTATAAAGAAGAAACACACTCAGCAAGGCTGAGATTTGAGGAAAAAGTTGGACTCTAAAGTCCAACTTATTCCCACTTTTCATGTTCACTTTCCAAGATGATTTTTTAAAAGGTTTCCCTTGGCAATACCACTTCTTAGGGGTTTGAGTAATCCTGGCCTTCATATGAGGACAGAGTGGGTAGGTCGCATGAGTCCCTGATTTGTGAGTCCACCAATCATACATCATGCAGTAACGTTATGGCAAGACTTTCTGAAAAGATAGTTAACGATGTCACTGGGTTGAAATTAAATGGTTAGGGTTAATTCCATAGAGAGCAAGACCCAGAGCAAAGTACTTCTCAGCCCCTGGCGCAGTAATGGATGGATGTGAGTTAGGAAACCTACTTAACTGGTGACATCTGCATTTTATTTTCATGAATATTTTCAAAATATTAAAATAGATAGTCCCAGGAACCTTAGGTAGGTAAGTAGATAGGTAGGTAGATAGATCGATAGATCTGGCTTTTTTTTTTTTGACAGATTATGTCAATTACTTAGATGAAATGAGAACCCAAATTAGGAGCAGTCAGAGATCGACATTGTACATTACAGTGCTAAATGCTATATAAAGGCAACAGAGGAAAAAAACAGAGATGAGTCTTCTAGCTTCAGGTGGTGCTCCTCTTTTACAAAGAAAAAAAGTAAGAACCATCTGACGCTGGAGCTCAGTGGGGAATAAAGATGTGTAATGAACACCTCTATTCCCACAGCAAAAGTTCAACTTGCTGTAAAAGACAAAGAGCTGTGAAATAGCTCTGAGAAGCCCATATACGGGAGAAAGATAAAGAAGCAAATACTTAAAAGAAAATCTTCAAAAGCTAAGTTAGTAATAAAACTTACAGGACCCAGGAGATGTTTATACTCTTGACATATATTCTAACTGGAGCATTGAATGGCCTTGAAGCAAAAGTTACTGCTCCCTGATGCACTTGCATTTGTATCAATAAATAATGTGTTGTTGTTTATACTGGTAAATTTGATGAGGTCTATGGGAGACCCCATAGTTAACCCCCTTTCATTGTAGTTTCTATGATTAAGATATAAACAATTAAACAGTCTGGAAGGTGGAGAGGACGAGCCCAGAGCCCCCAACACCCACACTCTCAGCAGAGAGGAGCCCCCGTGCAAGGGGACTCCCTGGGGCACAGTCGGTGGCAGATCTCACCGCACACACACACACACACCCTGAAGTACCAAGAGTGCACTTTATTCACCTCCGATTGTAGCTCTTCTTCCCACCACCTTTGAAATACTGTTTCTTTACTGGGGACTGAAGTCACTACATCTATCCATACTTAAGAGAGACTTCTCTCTCTCTCAAGAAGAATCACCAGCTGTTTGACAAGTTTTAGTGGTTCAAATGAAAGGAGCTTTTTATAAGAAATTAAAGAAAATACATGACAAACTGAAAACAGCCAAATATGGATACATTTTTGAAAAACATATTGTCAGCTTCTTGACAGCATGCAAGAGAACATTGTCCCACTAAAAGGGGGATCGAGATGACAAGATAAAATATTACTTGAATGTGATAAACTTGGTTAGTGGATTTTAAACGCATGGGCTGATGTCAGACAACACAGCTTCATGTAAACAAAGATTGCCAGGAACTATGTAAAGGGAGCACTCAAGCTGAAGTGAAGATTAAGGATGCTAGTGATCACCATGGCATAGCTAAAAGCAGTTCATCTGAGCATTCCTCACTTCCAAATGTGATGCTGTGGGAAGCACACAGCCCCACTTCGGAGGGACTTTGGCCAAAAAGAGGTGAAACAGAATTTAATGGAATCTTTAAAAAGTTAACCATTTATAGAAAACATGGATGTGAGGCGAAAGGACGAGTCTGTTGACGCCACTAGGCTGCAGGATCTTTTAGAAGACAACTGGCATAAAGCAAGCCCAGAGGGAAGGGGCTGCCTAGGGTGGGAGGCACTTAGGAGAAAGGACAAATGGTGTGCATGGACCCTGTTTGGACCCTTATTCAAACATAATGACAAAAAGACATTTTTTAGAAACATTCTGAGACTCTGAGGAACTGGATATTGCATGACACCAAGGAATTTTTGCCTGATTTTATTAGATACAATTGTGGCGTGTCGTTACACAAGAAATTGTCCATCATCTTTCAGGCTAGCATACCAGGTGTTCAGGTATAAAAATTGCTATCTAAAGCCACAAAGCAAATCTCAGTAACTCCAAGAGAAAGGGGTAAAATGAAAAGATGCCTGGGATCATTTTTTCCCATCATTATTGAGATTTTATTGAAATATAATATACATAAGTCTAAGGTGTACAATGTGATGGCTTGATACACATGTATTTTATGAACTAATTACCACAATAAGGTTAATTAACATCTCCGTCCCCTTTCATGGATACTATTTCTTTGTGGTGATAGCTTTTAAGATCTACTCTCTCAAAAACTTTAAAGTATATAATACAATATTGTTAATTATAGTCACCATGCTGGATGGAATTATTTTTAAATCAACAACAACAAAAAAGGAATAAAGAAAATGCTGTAATAATCTTGATAGTTGATGAATCAGGGTGCTGGTAAATTGAGGTTACTGTTCTGTTCTCTCTCCCTTTTGGTGTTTGAAAATGTTCATATTAAATATTTTTATTGTATCAGGGACATCTCTGTCAAAATGGACACTGTCCACCATACGATCCGCTATTCACAATGAGCAGCCGCCAGAACAGCAGATTCTGATTGGATGATCTACATACTCCAAAAGTTATCACACATGAGTTTTAGTACTGTTAGATCTGTAAGGGTTGGTGTGTGGTGAATACTGTAGTGCTTTGTCTATGTACCCCATCAGGATGGAGAGGCTATTTCCTCAGCTGCCCAGAGGGTTCCCTGCTAGTGTCTCAAAGCCGAATCCCTCCCCAGGAGCTGTTCTTGGCCAAGGGGAACTGTCTTGCGCCAGGTCACAGCCCCTTCCGGAGCAGTTCACATCCAGTGTCTGGTCCGTGTGTGGATGTGGATAAAAGCCCGCTGATCTCAGTTTGGGACCCCACAGCACACCCCTCCACACGCACACAGTGAAATGGCTGTGAGCTTTGTTTTTGCAGTTAACCTTCGTCTAATCAATCCTGCCTCCTTAACTCCCACAGGTGTTATTCTTAAAATCCATAGCTAATCAACCACCTACACACTGATCTCCATTCCTGCTTCTGTTTCCCAGGAAACCTGACCTAAGCCAGCATGGAACCACTTCCCCTACCTGTTGTTGAATGAAAAATGCAAATTGAAAAAAAGGTATCAATAGGAAGTTTCCATGCAAATAATAGGAAAAAACAAAAGCATACATTTCTATATGGGTGTAAATACACAGAAAAAGATATGGAAACATATATATATCTTTTTTAATTTGGAGAAGGGAAATGAGTTGGAAAAATGTTCAGGGCAATTTTCATTTTATTTGAATACCTTTAACTTTTATCAATGAGATGAATTAATCTATAATTTGTATTATTAAAAGTAAGTCAATAGTTGGTTCTTTTTAATCACACAACAGAAGTTTCCCTCAGTAGATGGGATTTTACAAACACGTGAGTTTATAAGAAGATGAGATTAAAGCTCCCAAAACTCAGGCAAAAAAAAGGCTAAAGAAAGGAATACAAAGTGCAGAAACAGAAAAGAGATTAAAAGTAACCCAAAGGATTTTATGTGTGTGTGAGTGTGTTTCATATGAAAGAGAAATTCCAGAAATGGCAGAGCAAAGGAGGAGACTCAATCATTAAACAACCAATAGAAGAAAAAGTCCTTGGTGTGAAAGACTAGAAGCTTCAGAGCAAAAGGGTTTCTAAGTACCAGGCAAAATATCTGAAAAGAAATGCACATCTATGTGGTAGAATTTTTAAACTTAAGTGACAAAAAAGAAAAATCCTACAGGCGTTCAGAGATTAAAAACAGGTGGTTGTTCAAAAATAAAAATAGTTCACTTGGCATCAGACTTCTTAAAAAAATCTCAAATGCCAAAAGTCAACAGAGAATAACCACAGCATTTGAGAGGGAAACTTTGTGGCCTAAGGGTTTTGTATCCAATAAAGTGATATTTAAAGCATAACATCCACATACTTCCCTTAATAACAATTACTTGAAGTTCTGATGCAGAAAGTCTCCAACCCAAGAGCTTGAGTCTGGAGGTTGGATAGGAAATTAACGGTGACAAGCAATAAAATAAGTAAAATTTTAAAGTAAAATAATTGATATTAGCTTGGAGTGAAACAATGCAAACATCAAAAATAATTCTTTAAAATATGGATGCACCTAGAGAATATTATGCTTAGAGAAGTAAATCAGATAGAGAAAGATTAATATTACATGGTGTCACTTATATGTGGAATCTAAAAAATAATACAAATGAATCTGTATATAAAACAGAGACAGACTCACAGACATTGAAAACAAAATCATGGTACCAAAAGGGAAAGGGAGCAGAAGAGGGATAAATTAGGAGTAGGGGATTGACAGATACAAACAACTATATATAGAATAGATGAGCAACAAGGATTTACTGTATAGCACAGAGAACCATATTCAGTGTCTTATAACTTACAATGAAAAAGAATCTGAAAAAAAAACTGAATCCCTTTGATGTACACTTAACTAACACAACTAAAAAAGAATAATTCTGTAAATTTAATGTTCATAATATACAAAATTATTATTATTATTATTATTAATTTGGATGGAAAGTCCACTATCTATGGCAAAACCAAGGAGAGATGGTGGGCAAGAGGGAGGAAGGAAGGAAAAATTGCTAACTCCCCCAGCTTATACAGGTATCCAAAAGACATGTTAATTTCTCCTTGATATTAATTGAGAAATACGTTTTTCAGTTTTAAGATTATCATTGGTAGACCAAAATTACAAATACTGATTTCTAAAGAAATAGAAAAAAAAGGAAACTTTTGCCAATGTGAAAAAGAGTAGGAAAAGAAAAAAGTGAAAGATGAGAAAAAAATGTTTAAAAGTAAAAAATAAGATGACAAAATCAAGGTGCTAGAAATAAATTATTAAAATGAGTATGAATGTATGAAAAATTTTAAAAATTCAGATTTAGATAAAAATTCAAGCATATGGGATTTTCCAGAGATTCAGCAAAAATTAACGAAGATTAAAAATAAGGAGTTGGATAAATGTGTATTGGGCCAGAAAGAATGTAGGGAAGGCAATAATATTTTTAAGAAGTTAAAATAAAGAGAAACAATTGCTAAACAGGACAAACGGGGTTTGTTTACATTTTTCAACAAAATTTTCAATAAAGATATACTACTCATGAATAATGATTGAATCTATTCACTGAAGCACAGCATCAAAATGTTAAAACTATATTAGGAAATATTGGCAAAAAGTGTATCTAACAGGAAATTTTATATGCTTGTCCTCGAATCTGGAGTAGTAGGGAAGACAAAGACGAGAATAGAAATATACAATATTAAAAGTGAAAAAGCATATATTACTGTAGAAATAGAAAAAAAAATTCTGAGAGATAACAAGAGTGAAATCAAACAATGAATGCAAATTACTTTTGCTATTATAAGACAAGGGTCTTCACATTATTACAACATTTTTTTAAAAAGATACATCTAATAGCAAATAACCTGAACATTTTAAATGAAAGAGGGAGGCAGAGATTTACCAAGTGAATACAAACATAAAGTTAGGAGTGGCAGTATTATCTGACAATGTAGAACCTAAGGCAAAAGGATTAAATTAAACAAAGAAGCTTATTTTTAATGGATAAAAGTACAATTCACAATGGAACGACAGCAGGCATGCACCTTTTCATGTCAAATAACATAGTCCAGAAAGAGAAACAAAAAGACAAGAAAAACAAAAGACCATAATCAGGCTATGCTATAGGAAAACCCTTGGAAAATCTCTTTTTATGAGCTGGGGGTTTTTAGCATTGCCATGTGAAAAACCATCCTTTTCTTTGAAAACAAATGGAATTAATAAACTATGGCAGATTTTCCAAGCTCCATATTCTTTCCCGGAGAGACCATGTAATGTTTGCAGAATTCCTTTGAGCACTTTACCTCTGTCTGGAAATGAGGCTTGCTTGCTGTTTAATGTTTCTATTAGAGAAAAAGAAAAACAAACAAAGGTGGTCCCCTAGCATTTCAAGTCTGATCGCATTATGATTTGATAGCATTCTTAGGTTTCCTAATTCCACTCCAGGAGAAATAATAAAAGGGGACATAATTCCAAGCTCTTTGAACTAGCCACCTGGCAGAGCCCATCAACGGCAATTTCTGTGTGGCAGCAAACACCATGTGCCCCCCCACCCTTTTATTTAAGGGAACTAGACTTAACATGGGAATTTGGGGCCACATGAGAATAGGGAAAAACAGTTCTTTGTTCCTTCTTAGCAGAGAGATTAAAGCAATGTAGGTACTATCTGCTTAACCTCATCTTGCTTTGGTTGGACTCTTTTGAGGCCATCAAACCATTGCTCTTAAAAGATTTTCACATTAAATCTTGCCCAGAAAAATAGTTATTTCCATTTTAGACACTTAATTAAAACATGATGGAAGGCTTTAAACATTTTTCTGTAAACTGAAAAATCAAATAGACAGAAACATACAAGGATTTAGAGACTTTGAAACATAGACTCAAGTAGTTTAGTAAATAGAGCTTTTTGCCTTTCAAAAAAATTCATTATTTAAAATTATCCCTAAAACATTTACAAAAGTTTACCACAATTGGCTGAAACTACTATATTAACAGGTTCTGTTTTCTCATTCATTCATTTATTCATTCATTCATCCAATATTTAATGAGCATTACCATTTGCCAAGCAATATGTTAGATGCTGGTGATGTAGCCAGAATATTTAGAAATTAAAAAAAAAAACACAAAAATCATAAAGCTTTCGATTTGGGGGGAACTCAGGAAGTTTATTGCCGAAAAACTCTATAGGATCAGAGAATAAATCAAAAGTGCAATAATAAACTACTTAGGAAATGCTAATGATAACTCTACCATACTCCAGTGAAAACTGTACTCAGGGGAAAGTCATAGCATTTAATGCTTTTATCATTAAAGAAGAAAGATTTAAAATAAGTAAATGAAATGTTTCCTTTAAGTTTAAAGAAACTTAAAAGTTGCAAAAAAACTAAAAAGCTGATTTGGAAATACAATCAAAGGATTCCCCAGTCCTCCATGACCTGTCCACTGGGAGACTCCTATTTTTCTACTGGAATAGGTCACAGAGTCAAAAAAGGAAAGTCAGAACTCAGCACCAGGAATTCATAGAATTTTCCTCAAGAAGCTGAAACTGGGGTGACTCATTTACAATTGCCGATTGATTCACCTCCCCAGGAGAGAATACCTGAATGAGCTATCTTAGGTGACTTATTAGAGACAAGCCAGGATCCCATTCTTAGGGGCCCAGTAGAATCATAGGTGATGAAGGGAAAAACAGTTTCTTAAAGAAAGTGACACTGGATAGAAAAAAAAACCAGACATCCATCACACTAATTATTTAATTCCGCAAGTAAGAAAAATGAAGGGGAGTGGGTATAGGTATAGCTCAGTGGTAGTGCACATACTTAGCATACACAAAGTCTTGGGTTCAATCTCCAGTACCTCCATTAAAAAAAAAAAGAAAGAAAATGAAAAACACAAGAAACTAAATATAAAGAACTAACAAAGGCAACAGTTACATCCCGTAGAAACTCTCTTCCCTTATGCAATCTGAGCAGTTAACTGAAACATTCAAATAAAGCCAAGAATTATAAAAATTAACATATACCTTCTTTGAAACTTCTCTGAATAAAATTAAATATGCTATTAAAAACTCACCCAAGGGTTATCTAGATTTTTCCTAAATATAAACATCTCTGCCTCTCAGTAAAGTTTTGCCCCAAATTTTATCCAGTTACAGGTTAGAATTTCTATAGAGTCAGGATTAATGAAACAATGAGAATAGATCCTTAAAGAGCTGTGTATTTAGTCTTTGCTGTCTCCTGGTGTTGACTTTGGCACATCCCTCTAATACCGAACGTCACATTAAAAACAATACACACTATGTTTATATCAAATACATGATGGGTAAACAAGCTAATGGAATCTGGCTTATTTCCCTGTCAGGAGCAGTAATAATAAGTAGTTCATTATTATTCAGCTTCCACAGTATCTCTCCCTCAGATGAAGGCAGATTTCAAACTACCACCTTTATGACAGTCCTGAAACATATCATATGTAAGATCCTGAGCTTTCTTAAAAGACAGAGGTGAGAAGTTTCTCAGTAAAATAATCATGTAAGGAAAATCATGGAGAAAATGAAGAGTGGCTTTTCACCTGCTGTGCTGCAGGCTAATATGAAGAGCTGTGTCTGATGACATCCTACAAATGCACAGCCATAATCATTATAGAATTTCAAGTGGGAAGGGGAGTGGTGGCATGGTCCACTTGTTATTGCTGAGGGTGCCAGCGGGGTTTCCCGGGCAGTAGAGTTGGCCACTTAGGGAATTAACAGTCTCCTCCTGGATAGACCCACCTTCATGTACCTGGAACAGTGCATCTCAGTGGAACTATGTGCCATCCCCAGAGATTCTGACTTCATAGGTCTGAAGTGTACCCCAAGCACCAGAACTCCTCTAGAATTCTCCAGGTGATTCTAGTGCACATCCAGGGCCAAGAACCCTGGGACTCGGGATCTCATTTCCTTACTGGGGAATTCACCAGGGCAGGACCTGGGGCTGGAGCTGCTGAGATGTGGGAAGCCAGGCATTGCGACCTGCCAACATTCCCCACACAATAGGCAAGTGGGGAACTGGCCTGGGCCACTGTCGCTTCTGCAGAGATGTAGGTCTGCAAAGCCACACACACTCTGAGGGAGGATTCTCCACCAAATAATGGGACCTCCACACAGAAGGCCCATCGTCTCCCAGCCAGAGACCTTTGGTTCTATCAGACATGAGGGAATGTTAATCAGCCCCTCAAAAGAGTCTGCCTGATTCTCCGTGTTCAAAGTATGGGTCAAAAATTATTGAACATTAGGCCAGAAATAAGCTTTTTTTTTTTTTCCTGGTGGCTGTCAAAATTCTTTTAGCAGCTCCTGGGGTGCCCCAACAAAAGCTTATGTGAAATTCTGATCTATGTAAAAACCAAATGCAAGGCTGCTGGGGTTGAAACTGTCAAGCAGGTGCCAGAGGACTCTGTTCAGTTCTGCTCCTAAAGGCAGTCCCCTAGGTGCCTCATAAAAATATAGATTAAAAACAATAGCTCTAGTCCTCACATCTTCCTTTACCAGGAAGCCAAGGCTCTGAGCAGTTGCTCTGTCCAAGGGCACCAGCTAGTAAAGAGCCCCATCTAATCTGAAATTCAAGTTTCCAAACACACAGCCAGTTCTCCCTTAGCCAAAGGTCTGAGCGGAGCCAGTCAAGATAGGCTTCCAAGTGTCATGCCAGGATTTTTTAGGGAATATCCATAACGAAAGGGAAAAGACCTAGAGATCTTCTTATCAGGTCCTTCAGAAAGTTGTCCTGTCCCCCTCTGTCCCTGGTCACTTGCCCTGGACAACATCATGAAATACTACAGGATTGATTAGTTGGGACGTTTTAAACAGCATGGCAGAGATGGGACCAACCTCATCCCCTTGACCTTGTGTGGCTTCTCGGTGACAGGGGTAGAAGTCTTCATTGGTTGATGCCCACCTCCTCTTTCTGAATTCCCTTTCTCAGTACAGCCAGCCTTCACACCCTCCCTGGTACCCACTGCCCTCTCATAAAGGACACAAACAGATTGCTGCTTCTTGGTGTTTCTGAACTCCCAACCTACTTGCCTGCCAGCCTTAAATGGCAACAATACTATTACTGCTAGGTCTACAAATACTACAGTCCTTGCTTTGAATACTGCCTTTATTTAGCACCTGTTTTACTGTGCAAAGCCTTGTGCCAATGCATTACACAATTAGCTCATTTGATAGTGCATGGCCTTGGAAGCCATGCTAAGGTATCTGGGTTTATGGTGGAGAAAATGGAACACCATCAAAGGAGTTCAAGGAAGGGAGGACCATGATCAAATCTGCACATTGGGTGCCTTGTTCTGGTAATTTCTCAGATGATGAATTAGTTGGCAGGTTGAGAGTGAGGCAGTAGGGGCTGAGGTCATCCTCAGGTGAGAGATGATAAGGGGCTAAGGGTGGCCAGTGTCCATGGGAATGGAGGGCAAAAAGCCAATCTAAGACATTTCTGCTATGATTTTAATAGACATTAATGAGTGTGTGATGGAAAAGAGTTATGGGCTGTGGGGCAATAAAGAAAGTGGAATCAGAAATTACCCATAGGTAAGTTAGGGGTACATGGTAGCACCCTAAGCCAAGACACAATTCTATGTAAACTCACCCCATCATTCATTGCCAAGCATATCTGTAAACTCATCACCATAGATTTCTAAGGAATAAAGTTCCTTTCTGGAGCTTGAATCTCTTTACAAAATCATGCAGAAGGAATTACTCATGGTGATGGTGGTGATTACAGATGCTGAGGGGTGTGTGTGTGTGTCTGTGCATGTGTGTGAAGTCTGGGGGGAGATACGCCCTTTCTAAAGCAGCTGTTCCTATCACCGAACACTATGATTCCCTTTTCCTCCTGCACGCAGACCGCTAGGAGTAGAGAGTCAGCCTTCTGTCTCCTTCCCAGGCCTCCTTGACACCTCCCCAGCCCCCCCAAAGGGAAAGCTAGAACTGGTAACTTTGAACGACGAGTTTAGTAGTGGCAGGATTTGTTAAGAGCAACTAAATCTTGGGTGTGTACATGCTTGTATCTGCTTATGTGGGTCTGTATGTGTTTCCGCAGGTGTATCTATGTGGGTGTTTGTGTTAAAGTTTCCAGATTAAGCAAATAAAAATACAGGTCCCACTGCTAAGTTTGAATTTCAGATAAACAGCAAATAACTCTTTTAGTGTTAAGTATGTCCCATGTGTATTTGTGTATGCAATATTTAGCACTTATACTAAAATAAGTACTCATTGTTTACCTGAAATTCAAACGTGAAACCCATGTGTTTGTGTGTATTTTGTGTGGCCCTCTGTGTTGTGGTTTGTATACCTGTGTGTTCGTGTATATGTGTCTTTTGTGTTTGTGTGTATATGTGGATCTGGAGTCCACAGGACTCCCTAATAAGAGGTTTGTTTTAACCATCCAGGCCCTGAGGAAAATAGAAATAGATCTTCCCACTTAGAAGGAAAAAAGAAAGCAGATTTTCTTTCTATTATTAATTTTGACATTGAACAAGTCACCACAAAAGTGAGGAGGTTGAACAGACTCATCCATTTAAATATTTATCGACCATTCCAGGAGCAGAAGGTACAAAGGCAAATAATTCACAGAGGGCTCACAGTCTAGAGAAAGGACATCTATACAACGGCTGAGGTTACGATGTAGTTAATGCCACAGTAAACGTGCCAGCCAAGATCCCAACAACTGTGGCGGTACCTTCTAGTTCTTCATGTCTGCAAAGGCAGCAGATGTTTCAGTTTGATGCTTTTATTACTTGCGATCTTTAAATTGTGATTATTGGTGGAAGCACACGTGCTGCTCGGCTAAGCACTGATGATCACCCAAGCGTCGGCCGAGGGAAGCATTGCTTTATCCGTCAAATTCGTTTAATACCAGCTGTATTCATGAAAGCCGAGACATGTCACTGACTTGTGCTTTTAAAGCATTTCTTATCAGCTCTCCTGCCATCTTGGGTGGAACACCTTGCTGCTTTAAAGGGCCACTTGCTTCCCCTTCAGGACCTCTAAGCTCCCTCCTCCTAGTTGGTTCCTGATGCATCTACCTCTCCCCATTTTTTCAGTTCCTTTTGCCCACCCACCATTTTCAGGATCTGTCTTTCAAAATACAATTAGCTGTCTAAGTGAGACATTGGCCATTCTAGTTTGAAATCTGTCTCAAGTGAGCATTCCCACCCCCACCCCACAGAAAGCTGCCTGAATATCATAATTGAGGAGTTATGCAGGAGCGTCTGGATCCAATGGTATATGGTTTGAAGACAGGCTACAACAAAGCAACAAAGAAACTTAAGGGGCAGCAACAAGACAAATTTATTTCTCACTCACCTAGTAGTCTGGGCCCAAGCTGTCTTGTTGGACACGGCAGTCCCAGAGGGGCAAGGAGCCCAGTTCCTTCTGGCTTGGTGCTCTGCTGTCTTTAATCCATGGCTGTCTTCAATCTATGGTCTAAAACCCTGTCCTGGCTCTCATCAGAAAGGCTGCATCCCAAGCAGCAGATAGAGGGAGAAGTGGGGGTGCAGATCCAGTTCTTTTCAAAGGCCAGACCTGGAATCTGCATGCATCACTCCCCCTTACAGTCACAGGTAAGACTATGGCCAGACTTGACTTCAAACAGGGCCAGAAATGGAACTTCATCTGGCCCATCACAGGGCCTCTATCACTAGGGAAGAAGGAAGAGTGGATTTTAGGGCTACCAGCCATCTCTGCCCGAAGAGCATTTGCCTTGTACTATTTAAGTGCACGAAGGGCGAATGGCCCCCAGAATACACTTTTCCATTGATAGCTGGCAGGACCAAGAACCAATACTGAGCTTTCACTGTGTTCCAGATTTGGTGAGAATCCTTTGTGTAATTTTGTATATAACCTGATAGGCAAAGAGCCTGCAGTGTGAAGTCTTTGTCCACTGATAAGCATAGGTGCTGAAGGAGACGTCTGGACACAGGACCTTTCCCACAGATCATCCTACCTCCTCTAATCTGCTGGTTACTGCATGAATCCCTTGGCTGTGTGCTAGAATTTTGGTTGTCAGCATCCCCATCATCCCCATTTAGTTCTCCTCAGCATCACAGAAGCAAAGCAGGAACTACATTTCCCAGAATGCCATTCCCTGCAGGCTCCAGGTTTGAGCATCTGTGAGACACTTGGAAGAAAGAAAAGAAGCAGGGATCCTTCTTCTGGAGAGGGTTGTATCTAGACACCTGGGTGGATAGAGCTGCACAGCAGCTTTCCACCGGCTCTTGAGAACCTCCAGCTTTAGTGTTTCAGGCTGAGAACCTTGGCTGGTGGCTTCTCTGGCCTTTGTGCCCTGGTTCTTCTAAGGGTTACATAAATCCCTGATTACCTATGTAAAACTCTCTGTACCTGGAGCTCACAGACTGATCCCTTACAAAGAACATGAGATCACATTTATTTTCCATCCATCATACAGTTGAGTCCATTTACCCATTTCACCCTCCCCTTTCACCCCTTCCCCTTTGGTAACCACTCGTCCATTCTCTGTATCTATGTGTTTGTTTTTGTTTGTTCATTTATTTGTTTTTATTTATTTGTCTGTCTGTTTAACTTTTCTACATTACACATCTGAGTGGGTGAAATGGATTTAAATCCCAGCTTCCTTACTCACCCAAGCATGCCCTTGGGCGCATCACTTAAACTATATGAGCATCAACATTTTTCATTTATCACATGGGAATAACAAAATCATCGGGAGAATCCCATGTGATAAAATACGTAACAACAACTAGCACAACAGGGAAGTAAAATGCTGCTGTTGTTGTTATTACTTGTAATAACAATAACCAAGCCTATTAAAGACATTATTGTGTTTAATCCTAAAACAACTCTGGTTACTACTATTATTCCTATTTTACAAGTGGGAAAACCAAGAAACAAAGAGCTAAATTAACTCGCCAATTATCATTCAGCCAGTTCTTGACAGACTCAGAAATTGAACCCAGTTTCTTTAGTTGTAGAGCTCACACTCTTAACCACTGTGTTGTGCATCCTGTTAAGACACATTTCAACTGGCTTATTCATTGTCACCTTCCTCTTCAATGAATAGTTTACCAGAGATGCCAACAAGTGCAAAGACTAGAGAAGAGAAATTATGGGCAGCCATATACTATGGAATAACCTCCTAATAATTTCAAGAACCCAAGATGGAATTGGTCTACATGGTGAGGTGCCTGGTCCTTGGATATTTTCAAGGAAAAGCTCAAGGATATCTGACTCAAAAGCAGTGGTTCTCAATCTGGGGCAACTATACCTTCCAGATGATATTTGGCAATGTCCAATGTCATTGTCACAACCGGGCTTTGCGTACTATTGCTATCCAGTGGGTAGAGGTCAGGGATGCTGCTACACATCCTACAATGCACAGGACAGCCCCCTGCCCATGCCCCACAAAGAGTTACCTAACTACTCAATAGTGTTGCTGTTGCGAATCTCTGGTTTAGAAGGTGTTACGAGATTTTTAGTTCCTGATGTGTGTTATATGGGACATTCTCTAAGACTGTGTAGTCCAATATGGTAATCACTTGCTATGTGTGACTAAAATTAAATTAAAATTTTGACTTCTCAGTTGCATTAACTACCTTTCAAGTGTCAATCAGTTATGACTAATGGTCACCATATTAGAAAGTACAAATTTATAGAACATTTCCATCATCTCAGAAAGCTGTTTTGGTCAATGCGGCTACAAGATCTTCTTTTACTCTGAAATTCTATTAAATATCTCAAGCTGAGTTTCCTTGCATGTTATGAGAAACCAGATCTTAAAATAGTGATGTTTAAAAGAGATAAAATAGGGCATACATGTTCACATTGTAAAAATAATCTTTAAATGTGAATGTCTCTTAATATTTTTGAGGGCTTGTGTCCTTGTTAAGAATCTGATTTATGTGTTTATAGATCATTAAAACTGGGAAGAAAGTGGAAACATAAACCTAGAATTGGCAAAACCACTACAAACTGAAGCCCAAGGCAAGGACCAAAAGCAGATCTGAAATTACAAGCTAAACCACTGATTAGAATGAAATTGTAGAATTTTTAGTAAGTATGATTTTTTTACTACTTTTTGGTTTTGATTTGCATAATTGTTTTTAGGGACCATAAAGTTTTTGGAAAATCTAGTGTAACATACTGATTCTCTCTTCTCAAGTGGGAACACACAGATATGTACAGATCCAATTTGCTGTACAATTCATGCAATTAATGACTTCCCAAAGCCTGGGTAAGCTCTCTCTTTTCTGGTTGATCCCTACTCATTACCCCCATTTCACAGATGAAGACGTTGACGTTCTGAGAAATTAAGTGATCTGCCCAAGTTTACACAGTGGCGGAACCTAAATCAGAAGATGGACATTCTATTCCCAAGCTTTACATATTCATTAAGAAATATCAATTTAATAAAGTAGCAAAGGAACTAATCTATTGTGTGATATAAAATACACTTGTACCAGCCAAATTCTTCTGCTTGGCCTCTATGGAAGGAAGGGAGAGTGTAGTCCTTAAAATGCAAAGAACTGGCTTCTAAAATTGCCAGAGATTAGAAGAGAGAAATTTAAGTCCATTCAATATTTCACAGCCTGGATTGTGTAGCTGTGAAAGAAGACGCATGTTCTTTCATTTTTGATTTAGAATTGTTATCAGAACGCTGCTGCTTTGCAAATCCATTGCCTTTCTCCAAACAACACATTCCCAGTAAAATATGAACTCTTCACCCAAATGCCATCTTTCTCATTAAGGCTTCAAGAAGCAGAGTTTGTGAATTCCCCTTTGAATAGCTCATTAAGTTACTTGCTTTTGTTCCTGCCTCCTGTCTTCTGTGCTCTGTGTCCTTATTTGTGCTTTTTCCTTAAAGCCAACAAAAAGCCTAGAAAACTCCCTTATGGAAAATTCCAAAATTCAACTGTGTGTTTTACTCCTCTGCTTAATTATGAGAAGTTGTGCCTGATCTATACTTATGGCCTTTCAAAGTGTGCTATTACATAGAACAGCAAGCAGAAGCAAAAGGTGGCAAACCTCACTGAGCTATCCCTATTGAAATGCTGTAAATAGAAATAATATTCAAGAAAAAAGAAATTGCCTCTGGATCTGTGCCCAATAGATCTACTTACAAACCCCAAACAAAGCTTAGCGTGTCAAGTACACTTAGCCCGATGTCTGGAACATAACAATCAGTTTAAAAAATATTTGTTGAGTGAATACACTACATTCATTTCCCCCCTTGCCATTCATTCTCTGCCCTCCATCCTCATCTGCCGGTCTCTGTCCTGACTCCTGCAGACTGCATCACCCAGGTGTTTTTGCTGAGTGGCTGCCGTTGGCTACAGGCTATAGGTGGTTGGAAGGTGGAAAGAAGGCACATCAGGCTCCTCTTCCCACCCCCTTCTCCTTCTGCACTTTGCCTCTGCTGTGGCTGTGCCCTCTACAACCACAGTTCCCATGCGGCAGTCCCTCCTCCATGGCACCAGCTCCCACTGGGTTCCAGAAACATCATTTCCTCCTTTTGCCCCTTTAGGTCTAAAGCTGATAACAGCTTCCTGCCTTGTTAGTTCCTGGCTGTCTCCACATCCTTTTTGGTTTCTTCACCTCTGCCCACATCTCAGTAAACCCATTTGTGTTAGTCAATTTGGGCAGTTATAACAAAACACCATAAACTGGGTGGCTTAAATAACAAAAATTTGTTTCTCACAGTTCTGGAGGCTGGCAAGTCCAAAATCAAGACATCAGCAGATTCTGCTGTGAGAGCCCGCTTCCCAGACGGCTGTTTGTATTGGTGTGATTTGGTTTGGTTTTGCTGTAACCTTACAATATTGGAAGGGATGAGAGAGTCTCTCTCACTGGCAAGAGCACTAATCTCATTCATGATCTAAACACCTCTGAAGGCCCCCTCTTCCTAATACCATCACCTAGAGGATCAGGATTTCAACACATAAATTTTGGGGTGACACAAACATTCAACCTATAGCACCATCCCTTCATTAAACTCTTCCATTGAACCGGATGAGTTAAATTTTGTTTTTCATTATCCTGACATGATGAACAAATGAAATAGATAAATGAAAAGATTTAGAGAGCCAGCATTAAAGTAATTCTGAATATATAATTTTTAACATTTAGGAATAAAGCTTTAAATACAAAAATCACTTCCCAAAATATTAAGACCTCAATTACTGAAGTCTTACTTAAATACAGGTTTTAATATATAAAAATTTATATTCATGTTTATATAATACATGCCAAGGGCAGATAATGTAATTGGGAAAATCGATCTAGGTAATTGAGAAAAAAAGTTAAGAGAGTTAACAAATGACAACCGGCAATTAGCTGGTACTTGTGTTATAGACTGGAAGTTTGGTACATGTATGGATGTATGTGTATTGTAAAGAGTCCCAACCAATCATGAAATCAATGCAGACTGGTACATCACCTATGGTCCAACTTATAACTTAAAACAAAATCTTACATCACAACTACATGAGTTGAGGAAGGTGGGGTCCAAGTGGAGGTCAGACATAGACATGTGTTGACATCAGGTTACAGGTATGAGCTACAGGGGTAGACCATGGGGAGCGTGGTTTGAATTGCTTTAGTGTAGGAGGCAGGTTGAAAGCCAGAGTCATATTCAGAGTTAGCGTAGGTGGCACCCCGGAGACACCAGTATTTCTCTGAATTAACGTGCTCTTCTCTCGCAGACACACTCTCTCTTGCACACTGGCATTGGCTCTCTTTCACTCTGACTGTCATTATAATACATTCCATTTAGTTTTCATATGTTAAGAAATAAGAAATAGCAAAGAAAAAAATTACCATAGAAATAAAGATAAGCAAAAGGAAAATAAAACATAAAATGACCCATAAGCTTTTCATACTGCGATAACCAGCTTATACACTGAAGGACTAAATCCTGCAGTAGGTGGTGATTGATGGCTAGCTGGGTGAATAGGTAGGTGTTTTCTAGCAAAAAGTCTAATCAAATGTAGGTGTTTTACAACTTGCTGTTTTCACTTAATAATATGTTTTAATATCTTTCTGAGTTATTACCTTTCCACAGCATCGTTTTTATAGCTGAAAAAAATACTCTATCGTAGGACTTTGCCATTGTTTGCTAACCCAATTCCCAGTTGTAGGAAATTTAGACTCTTTCCAATATTCCCCATTTTAAACAATGCTGTAAAAGATATCCTTATAATTGCTGGCTATTGGAATAACATGGTTATTGTTATCTGAAATTTTTAGTGTAATGGCAAAGAGGTTTGCTTACCCTTCTTACCTGTGAGGTATAGCTGTGATACAGAAAAATGCAGTAATCATAAAATAAGCTCACAGAACTGAACAAGACTATCAACACTACACAATAGTTGGTGTTTATTAAAAAAAAAACACTCAACTACAGAATACACATTTTTTCAACTGCCATGATTTATTCACCAAGATGGACCAAAAGCTGAGGCATAACACAAGCTTCAATAAGTTTGAAAAGATTGAAGTCATGTAAGTATATTCTCTGACCACAACATAATTAAATTAGAAATCACAAAGAGCATCAAGGAAACACTCCCCAAATTTGGAAAATAATAAAAACACAGTTCTGAATCTGTTCTGTGAGTCAAAGAAAAAGTTATAAGGGAAATTTAACAGTATGTTGAATGATAATAAAAATACAACATACCAACATTTGTTGGATGCAGTTAAGTGTTCAGAGAAAAACATGGCTTTTAATGCTCATATTAGAAAAAAGCAGGATTTAGTAATCTATATCCCTTTGGACATATTTGGCCTGTAGCCTATTTTTATGACCTGTGAGCTAAGAATGCTTCTGCAGTTTTAAGTGATTGTAAAAAAAATGAAGCATGAGGAAGAGGAGGAGAATAGGAAGAAAATTCAACAAAGATCATATGTGATACGCAAAACCTAACATACTATGTGAACCTTTACAGAAAAAATTCACTGAGCCCCGGGAAAGAAGAAAGCTATAAAAATTAATGATCTAAGTTCCCATCTTAAGAAATTAAATAACAAAAAGCAAACTAAACCTAAAGATGAAGTAAATAATAAAGATAAGTGTAGAACTCAATGAAATAGAAAATAGACATAAAATAGAGAAAAAAATCATTAAAATCAGAAGCTGGTTCTTGGAAAAGACATAAGATTGATAAACCTCTAGCTTGGCTTATTAAGAAAAAAGAAAAGACAAATTATTAGCATAGAGAATGAAAATGGGGACATAAACTACAGACATAAAAGGATAATGAAGGAATATTAAGAACAACTTACACCAATAAATATGATGACTTAGATGAAATGGAAAAATATTAAAAAGTCACAAGTTACCAAAACTGACCCAAGAATAAATACGAAATTTGAAGTCTATATCATTATAGAAATGGAATTTGTAATTAAAAAAAATACTCTTCCACAAAGAAAACTTTAAACATCCATCTCTTCACTGATGAATTCTATCAGAAATATAATGAAGAAATAATGCTAATCATACACAAACTATTTTAGAGATAAAAAAGGAAGGAATACTTTCCAATTAGTTCTGTGATAGCACTTCAATATTAAGATTAGGCAAATACGTCACAAGGACATTACAGAAAACTATTCCTCATGATCATAAACATAAAAATCCTTGAATAAAATTGTGATGAATGAATTTCAGCAATATAGTTAAACAATAGTAAGTCATGACCAAATGAGGTTTTCTTGAGAATGCAAGCTTGGATCAACATTTGAAAATCCATTAATGTAATTTACCATATTAACAAGCTCAAGAATAAATACTTCATTTTAATAGATCCAGAAAAAGCATTTGACAAAACGCAAATCCATTTATAATAATATTTTTAAAAAACCTCAGCAAACTAAGAAGAGCAAACGTCCTCTACTTAAGGACATCTATGAAAAGACCATAGCTAATATCATACTTGTATTAGACAAGGTTTTCCAGAGAAACAGAATTAATGGTGGTGGTGTGTGTGTGTGTGTGTGTGTGTGTGTGTGTGTGTACATATACATATACCATATATGTAGACAAGTATTTATTTAAAGCAGCTGGTTCACATGACTGGGATCTGGCAAGTCCAAAATCTACAGGGCAGGCCAGCAGGCTGATGACCCAGGGAAGAGTTGTCCTTGCAGCTGGAGTCTGCAGGCAGCCTGGAGGCCAAATTCTTTCTCTTTCTCTTTCTCAGAGGACCTTGTCTTTGTTAGTTAAGTCCTTAAACTGATTGGATTAGGCGCACCCACAGTATAGAGGGAATCAACTTTATTCAAGGTCTACTGAGCTCGTTAATCACAGCCAAAAAATACCTTCACAGTGATATCTAAAGCTTGACCAAATTATCTGGGTAACTTAGCCTAACTCAGTTAACACATAAAATTAACCATCAGAATACTTGATATTGAAAGACTCAATATTTGCCATCTAAATAAGGAAAAAGACAATTCTACCCTTAACACTGCTATTCCACATCATACTGTGGAGATCCTACTCAATGCAATAAAGTAAGAAAGATAAAAGCAGACAGATTGTAAATGAAGGACTATAACTGTATTTGCAGATCACATGATGATGTACATGGAAAAGCCCAACGAATCTACAAAAGAAAACAAAACTAGTAGGATTGATAAAAGAGAATTTAGCAAGAACACAGGGTACATGACTGATAAACACAGATCAATTGTTTTGATGTACTAGCAACGAATGATTAAAAAATGAAACTTAGAAAAACAAATCCATTTACAGTAGCATAAAATACTAATAAACTTAGGAATAAGTTTGACAGAAGATGACTTTCCTAGGCCTATGTTCCATAAAATACAAAAGAAAACCAAAGAAAAATTTTGGAGACCTAAATAAATGGAGAGATAATATCATGTTAATAAATTGAAAGGATCGATACTGTTAAGAAAATAATTCTGCTCAAATTAAGCTATAGAATAAAAGCAAATCCCAGTAAATATCCCAGCAGGATTTTTTATTATGACCAGTGGATTATAAAAGTTACAGGTAAATGCAAAGAAGCTAGAATGGACAAAATATTTTGAAAAAAAAATAATTTTAAAGAATTTACATTACCAAATTTAAGACTTATTATAAAGGTGCCATAATTAAGATATTGTGATAGTGGCATAAGATATATCAAAATAGTTATCCTGAAAGAGATCCATACATACACACATATAGTTAATTGATTTTTGGCAAAGTTACCAAGGGTGAAATGGTAAGTGTTTCAACAAAAGGTGCTGAAATGCTGAAACAACTGGGAAAAAAAATCTCAAACTTTACCTCATAACATATACAACAATTAACTGAAAAATGGATCAAAGATCTAAATGTAAGCACTAAAGCTATAAAATATCTGTATGAAAATATAGAAGAAAATCTTTGTGATACTAGTTTAGCACAGATTTTTCAAACAGGACACAAAAAGCATGAACCATTAAATTGATAATAATGACCTCATCAAAACTGAAAACTTGTGTTCTTTAAAAGGTACAGTTAGGAAAATTTAAAAGAAAGCCTTAGACTGAGAGAAAATATTTGCAAAACATAACTGTGGTTAAGAGATTGTTTCCAGTATATATTTTTGAAATCTCTTACAGTTTAATAAAATAACAAATAATCTAATATAAATGGGCAAAAGATTTAAACAGATACTTCAGAAAAGAAAATAGACAAATGGCCAAAAACACATGAAAAGATACAAACTAAACCTCAGTGATACAGCACAACACACCTGCTAGAATGGATAAAATTTTGCAAATTGTCAACTCCAAGCTTTGGCAAGATGTGGAACAACTGGAACTCTCATATGCTGCTGTTGGGATTGCAAAATGATACCGTAACTTTGGGAAACATGATAGTCTCATAAAGTTAAACTTACCCTTGCCACAACGACCCAGTAATCTCACTCATAGCTATTTACCTAAGAGAAACGAAAACATACATCTATGGAAAGACTTGTATGGTAATGTGCTGAGCAGCATTATATCTTAAGAGTCAGAAACTGGAAATGTCCATCAAATGGAAGGGATAAATAATTGTGGTGTATTCTTACTATAATATACAACTCAAATAAAAAGGAACAGGATAGAATGACCATCTCCAGGTCCATCCATGTTGCTGCAAATATCACTCATGTGGAATCTAAAAAAAAAAAAAAGACACTAATGAACTTATCTACAAAACAGAAACAGACTCACAGACATAGTAAACAGTCTTATGGTTACTAAGGGCACAGGGGGTGGGAAGGGATAAATTAGGGGTTCAAAATTTGAGAATATTAACCAGTATATATAAAATAGATAAACAAGAAGTTTCTTCTGTATAGCCCAGGGAATTACATTCAATACCTTGTAGTAACCTATAAAGAAAAAGAATATGAAAACAAATACGTGTATGTATATGTACGACTGAAACCTTATGCTGTACACCAGAAATGACGTATTATAAACTGACTATACTTCAATTAAAAAAGAACAATGTGAGGGGGAGTGTATAGCTCAGTGGTAGAGTACGTGGTTAACATGCAAGAGCTTGTGGGGTAAATCCCCAGTACCTCTGTTAAAAATAAATGTCTAATTACCCTCCCCCATCAAAAAAAAGTGAATAAATCTCAAAAAGACTACATGCAGTATGAGTCCATTTATATGAGATTCTGAAAAAGACAAAACTATAGTGTCAGATCAATGGTTACCTGCTGCTGGATGTTGAGGGAAGGGATCAGCTAAAAAGGGCATGACGAATTTTTTAGGTTGAATAAAATGATCTATATCCTAATTGTTAGTGTGGTTACATGACTATACAATTTCTAAAACTTACTAAGTTGTACATTAAAATGCATACATTTTATTGTACATAAACTACACACCAATAAAGCTGGGAGAAAATCAGACTGCAAAAGAAAATGAGGAATCCCAGTACTTAAGTGAAATCCCTATTACTGCTTTCCATTGCTTGGATAATTACATGTCACAGGCAGAGTCCAGAAAGGAATTTAGTAATGTAATTATAATAATAAAATGATAACCATTTATTGAGCACTTACTATGTGCCAAGGGACTTTATATGGCTTTCTTATTTAATCCAAACAACTGTGAGAAATAGGCAATTGAGGAAGGAAGATTTTATAACAACCAGGAGTACAAGGCTAGTAACAGGTATCATATACCAGAACATTTTTCCCAAACGCTACCACCAATTTTACCACCAGGAACCTTGAAACATTGAGGAATGAAATCCAGACTATATTTGCCAAAACGAGAAAAAAAAAAGCCTCTGCAGCGAAATTTGATAGCCTAGATCTTTGGTGATCTCGCCAAACAAAATAACTTAATCCAGGTGTTCCCCCACTCACTAAAAAATAAACTTCAGTAAAAATGATTTCCCAAAATCTAAATGTGGTTGTTAACGAGGTTCTGGAGAATACTGCAGAATGAACTTATTTCTACTCCTTCTAATTTGCGTACCGTGTGCTTTCCCATGCATCTGTTCCTTCACGTAACGTTCCCTTCCCCTCCTTTTAGAAGTATTTACTTATGTTTGTCTCCCCCGTTTGACTGTGGACCTTGTGAGGCAATGAAGGAAGAAAGAAACCAGCATTCAAATACGTGCCTGTGATGAACTCAGCATTGTTCTGGGAAATTTACACACACCATTTGGGCGGACAGGAACCAAGTCGAATTCATCTTTATAGATTCAATGCTTACTATGCTGCATGGTTCCGCAGCCTGTAGGCAAACAAAGACTGCTTCTTTGGTCTTTGGTCTCTGGTCTCTGATGCACTTTGTTGTATGTATGCGTATTTGTATTTTTTAAATCACATATTAATCAACTTGGTACCATAAGGCAAAGTCTGAAACTACCCGACTATTGATGTAATGCAAAAGACATTAGTGAAGATACTAAAATAAAATTAGAATGTAGAAGCCTAAAAGCTCCCCAGGGAAATACTTAGACAACAAAGTGAAACTTGATGAGTTAACAAAGCAGAAAAGGATGCCACAGGCAGAGAAACAAATGCATTCAGAGAGGACCCATCATTAAGATGATTTGGTACAGAATCCACTTCAGTGGGAAAACGCTTGTGGGGAGGAGGAATGTAAGAGGAATGGAGAAAGGCAAATTTACATTTCAGTTCATCTCTTTGCTCTGTTAAGATAATTCTGGTTGTACCTGCAGGGAATTAATTACATCTCATAGTAATACTTAGACTCAACTCACATTGTGTTCTTGCCCTGTGGTTAAATTCACTAACCCCTGAAAATTGCCCACCTATATGGGTTTTGGTTTATGTCCTGCATCTAGTCTTAATTTTCCAAAACAGAAGTAAATTCTTAGACCGCAGGGGGACCTTATCGCCCTTGGTTCACTGTCTTCCACCTTTATGCTGACAGCTAATGGCCTCTTTGGTATTTTTCTCGGAGTGTCTCAATTGAAGGGATAAATGGTTTGGTTTACAGCTCTGGGTCTGTCTTTTGTCATTGAATTGATTTCTTCCATTTTGATTTCTCTCCATCTTTCTAATCATTTGGCTTCATTAATTTCTCTTTAGTCATGTTTATTGTTAATCCTTTCTTCTCCTGGCTCTTCCATATTAAAAAAAAAAGTCTACCACCCTGTATGTCTTCATCCATTCATTGGCAAATGTCTTGGAGAATGGGAGGATTGTCTCCAAATCTCAACTCCCTTCTGTCTCAGCACTCCACCGAGACTCTTCTCACCAAGCTGATCGATGGCTTTCTAATGCCAAGCCCAGTGGGTGTGTCTTCAGTCCTTTTGCTTGACTTCTTTGCAGCATTTAACAAGTTAGCACGTCCTCATTTTTTAAACACTCCTATATTTACTTCTGCAAACTGCTGTCTCCTGGTTTTCCTGCTGCTATTGAAGCACATCCTCAGTTTTCCTCGTGGAGTGCTTTTCCTCCACGCTGTCTCGTTAAGCATTTCTGTTCTGCAAAATTCCATCTCTGAGCCTTTGCTCACTTAACCCCCTCTTCTTGAGAAATCTTCTTCACTCTCTTTTGATGACCTCTCATACTGGGCACTGTATCTTCAGAGCAGACCATTCTCTTGAGCTCCAAATAATAAATCTAACTGCCTCATTTTATTTCTTCTTCACCCAAATTTACTTCTCCACTTAGATATCTTGATGAACATCATCTCCATTAACTCTTTTGCTCGAGACAGAAATTTTAGAATTACCTGTAATTCCTTCTTCTACCCCAATTTCCACAATAAGGCAATCACCAAGCCTAGTCAATTCCCCCAAATGGTTCTCAATTCCATTTATTCCTTTCTTTCCCTATCGTTTCTCCCCTAGGTTACTGTTAAATACATCTTGAATGGAGTTCCTATCTTTGTCTTGTCCAGTCTACTGTCCTTACTTGTGCTAGAATCTCCAGAAGCAAGCAATACCCTAGAAGGGTGAGGAGTAGGGTAACTAGGACAGTATTGTGGAAGGTAGGATGATGGTCCCTACAGATGTCCAAGTCCTAAACCCTTGAAAATGTGAATATGTTAGGCTACAAGGCAAAGGGGAATCAGTAGTACAGACGGAATTAAGGTTGCTAATCAGCTGACCTTAAAATAAGGAAGATTATCCTGATTTTCTGAGTTGGCCCAATGTAATCAAAAGGGTCCTTAAAAGCAGTAGATTGAAGTAGAAGATGGAGAAGCAGAGAGATAGCCATGTAAGAAAAACTGATTCCAATGCTGTTGGCTTGGATGATGGGAGGAGGCCAGGAGCTAAGGAGTGTGTAGCCTCTTGCAGCTGGAAAAAGCAAAAAACTGGTTTCTCTCTTAAAACCTTCAGAAATGAGCATAGTGCTGCCTACACTCTGATTTTAGCCTAGTAAGACCCATTTCAGACTTCTGAACTCCAGAATAGTATGTGTGTTGTTTTAAGCCACTTAATTTGTGGTAATTTTTTGCAGCAGAAATCAGGAATTAATAGAAGTAGTACTATCAACAGAATGAACTTAGACAAAATATTTAATCTCCCTAAACCTCAGTCTCCTCTTGTAAAATAGGGATAATGCTCATTCTGCAATTGTGAGGATTGAATTAGATATTAGGTCTAAAGTTCTTGGCAATTGGATACTATATCTAAAGGGCTTGGCACAGAGGAAGCCCTCCATAAACAGTTAATTACTATTAATAATGTCATCATTGATATTATTGTTCAGTAATTTGCCTAGTATGTCTGGGGTGGAGAGGAAGGAAGAGACAGATAAAAAGACAAAGTAAAACAATAAATGTCTCTTTTGGAAGTGTGCAGGCATATTTGACTTTAACTCTGGTATAATGTGTCTTTTTAACTCACAGAATGTACTTCATTTCCTTCTGCTTTCTTTTGCTTGAGGTATTAAGATCTATTTTAAATTTAGTCATTTCAAAGTCTCCTTGGCATCGTGTAAATGTCACACCATTAAATATATATTCAATGAGTGCTCAAGCAGGCTGGCTTCCCTGCCAAGAAATGGAGTCCCGTAGGTGGGCAGGTGGAGGGATGACAGACACCCCCCACCAGAGACTCTGCTGTCCTTACTTAGCAGGACCACGCTTGCTGAGCTCCAAATCAGGATGTGTGGTCTGACAAGTACGTTTTCTCCTGAGTTTTAGTTTATTTTTAAGAAAAGACTTTCAAGGGTATTAAATTAAATCACATGAAATTTAATGAATAATCTTTATTGCAAAGAATAAAACCTCAAGTGAAAAATTCAAAGAAAATACGTATCAGGTTTTACAATATTTGAAATTTGAATTCTCTATGACAAGCTGGAATGTTTGGTTGACACCTATGTTATTTCTGTTTCGTTTCGCTTTGCTTTGCTCTCAGGCATCCCCTTCCCCTACTCTTTTCCTCTGAGGCGTGCTTCTCCCATTCCAGTCAGGTGACTCTGGTGGGCTGCCAGACAGACATAGAACCCCCAGCTTCTGGTTGATTGAATAGGCACGTGACACTGATCTGGCCAATCACAGTACCCATCACCCTGGCCAATGATTGGTCCCGTGAATAGGCATATGATTCAAATGGAGTTAATTTCATATAAACAGATGAAGAACATGACTCTCTCTTTCCTCTTGACTAGCATGTGGTGGAGACGTATGTAGGAGCTTTTGCCTGCCATACTTGCTACCACAAAAAGGAAACATCTGCAGGAAGTGGATGAGGCCAAAAACCAGAAAGAGGCAGGGCCAAGAAATGGAGAGGAGAAAAAACTCTAACGCTATCTGTGAGCCCTCAGACCCTGCAGTGCCTGACACCACTTACTCCCCATCCTCCTCTGTACATGAACCAATAAATCTTTTTCGAGTAGAATTTCTGTCACTTGAAATTGAAAGAGCCCTGGCTAATACACAGGGTCATTGCAAAAACAGTCAAAAAAAGACCTCAGAAAATCCATCCAGAGGTGTGCAAAACAGGAAGAGAGAAGAGTGGATATAGCAGGCAGTAAGACCACGTGAGGAGAGAATCAGACTCGGAGTTGGAGCACCAGGGTTTATGTTCCAACTCTGCCGTTCACCAATGACCTTGGTAAGGTGTGATCTTGGGTGACAGTGTAACATTTCCATTTAATGATCTGCACAGTGGACGACTGTGCTCTCGCTGCCATACATAACATGATGCACTTTGGGAGGCTCACCTGAGATAATAAACGTGAGTGCTCTTTCAAATGTTAAGTGCTTGCAAATGGCATTTATTACATAGAAGGTAGTACATTTGAAAAATCATGGGTTGAAACAGAGACTGGAACGGTAAAGTTAGACCATAAGTATCTGAACTCTTGAGAGGAATATGGAAGCTGGTTAATGGTTGGATCTTCTATGAAGTGTCTAAAGGGCAGAAAATACTGATTATCACTGGTTTGAGTAAAAACTTATGCAAAAACTAGAAAACAGTTCTAAAGCTTTGGGTGAGGTAGGAGAGGGAAGAAAGGAGAGAGGAGAACCAGTGTTTGCCTGTGAGGTGTCCACAGTATCCCACCAGTGTGCCACATGAGCTCTCACCTGACCCATGAAGCAACACTGCAAGAATCAGGCATCACCGCCTCGGTTTACGTTGGAAAATAAGGTGCAGAACTTACGGACTAAGCCCAAGTCCTACGATTCTACAACTGAATCACTAGACGACGCCACTGCCTGAATAATACATTTGAAAGTAGACTTCAAGGGTTAGATGAGAATATACTTAGTTTTCTGTCCAGGTTATGAGAACCAATCACTCAATATGGTAAATAAGTGTAGTATTTACATTTTCAAGTTAGTTGTGAATGGTTTCTGCCAGGTTTAAAGTCTGATGCTTCCGATTTTTTCTCATCTGCACGTCAAGAATTGTGAAGGGTCCAGGATTATACCCTACTTAAAAGTGAATAAACTAGCCTGTCACTATTTTATGGGTGCTGGCAGAAGACACGAGGCTCCTGGTCAGAGGAAAAGGACTTTATTACTTGTGGCAGAAGCAGTAGCCAGAGCATTATACTGGTTCATGTGAGTTGGTTCCCAATCCCAACCCTCTCACCACCAAGGTTCCCAAGGGTGATAAAGACAGCCCAGAGTGGGTCAGCCCAGAGTGGGTCCTCCCAGTTACCTCACCAAAAACTAACCTGGGTGCTGCTGTGAAGGGATTTGACAGATGTAAACTGCCAATCAGGTGACATTAAGTTCATCAAATGGGAAATTATCATGGATGGGCCTGACGTAATCAATTAGAAGCCATTTAAAAGAGGGCGTAGGCCTTTCCTGAGCAAGACACTGCAAACAGCAGCTGGCCCTGCAATTGCTCTTTCTTCCCATCGGGTATTTTCTCCCAACTTCCTGCCTATAAACACATTTCAGCTTGGCCCCGTGGGAATCCAGTCTGCTTGAGGTCTTCCCTTCAGGACTGCCTGCCCTGTGGGCTTTGGGCTGGCGGAGCTGGTCCCCACAATTGTGTGACCTAGTTCCTTATAATAAATCCTGTAATATATTCATAAGAATTAACATATTAATATTTATCCTTAATATTTGTTATTGATATAATCAATAATTAACACAATCATATTACTATTTATAGTTAGTATATAATTTATAACAAGTATTTTATAATTTATAATATCAACATATGTATCCTACTGCTTTTGTCTCTCTGATTAAACCCTGACTGATACACGTGCCAATTCATGGAAACTGCTCACTTGATAAGACTGAGACCCTCTTCCAAATTCAACTACTTTCTCAGTCCTCATTTTGCATGCCCCTCTACAAACCATCAACTCTTTGAATCGCTTCTCCCTTGGCTTTGGAAGTACCATTTAAGCTCCCTTCCCTCTCTCTTTCCTTTTCTGATTCCTCTGGTTCCTCTAACTTTGGTCATTTTCCTGAGTATTCATGCCACGTATTATCTCTCTTCCTTTATTCATACAGGTGGATTCAGTCCTCATGATCTTCACAATACTCAATGCCAATGACTCAAATATGTATCTCTCATTTTCACCATCTTGGAGTCTCTATTAGTGTAATTCCTGCCCAGTCTAGTTCATGAAATATCCATTAAAAAGTAGACCAGTCCCAAGGCTGTTTGAATCTTCTGCCCCTTTAGACTCTTGGAGAAACTGACCAACACCACTATTATTTACTGATCCTCTATATGTACTTGACACTATTAAAAGTGCTTTACAAACATGATCTCGTTTAATTCTTACCGCATTCATGTGAAGTAGATATTACGGTTCCCATTTTTCTCATGAGAAATCTTAGAATTTGGGAAATATTACGTGGCCTTGGGACTCACATCTGTGAGTTAGAATTTATATCCTTAACACAAGCCCCAACCAACTGGCGATAACTGCTTTTGTCAAATGTCATAGACAGCCGAGGGCAGAATCATCAAAGTCCATTTAAATTTGTAGACTCTGGCCAAGTGTGGCAGAGCTGAGCTGGTAACTGTTTTAAAAAGTAGCCCTTAGGCAACTATTGAAACCACTCTAGCCGTGGGTCTAGTTTAGCTGGTATAACCACTGGTTTCCTTTGCCCTTGATTCTCAGCACAGCTTTGCAGATTCTCTGGATGTTGTTATATGCACTCAGACAAAGGACTGCCATATCTTTCCCTTGCCAAGCTGTCTGTCTCCAGTGATGGACAACAACCCAGCTTTCAGACAATGCTGTTATCTCACTGATACTTTACCACTCCTGAGCCATGACCTTGACACCATTGAGTTTCAGTCACAAAATGTCTGACAGACGAATAACCAACAGGCCAAGGGATTTAGTGATCATTCCCACTGATGGCAAGTTAGTGCAGTGTTTTTGCAGAATCATGATGCTCAAAGCATCCTGCAGTAAAGATGCCAATAGAAAAAAATTCCCTTCTTCCCCAAACAAGAATTTTTGCCAATTGTTTTGCTCTTGGCTAAAGCCTTTATATTTTTGGCATGATGTTTATTTTATGGGCCAATCATCAAACCCTGATGTGGCTATGAATAAAGATTATGTTGAATATGAAGAACAAATTACAAAGATGACTGTGGAAGCCTTGCAGGCTCCAAAGGAATACATGCCAGGATGGGAGAGCATTTTGGCAAATACTTCTCTTGGAAAGAGGGAATAGTGTAATTACCTGCTGACTCTGGGGACTTTACCTTCTGCTTCTCCAAAGAAATCTTTGATGATATATTTTACATTTAACCACTTCCCTTTGTGGTACTCTGATGGCTTCAGTTTGCTTGAATATTTGTTTTAGTTGATTTTGAATTTTTTCCAGTATTTTCATAAATTAGTTTTACAAATTCACTTTATCAATCTCCCCAGCCAGTAGAGTGACCATCCCCATCTTCTTTGTTTTTATTTCAGTGGCATGAGGAAACCAAAGATGGCCTGGGAGTAGGCTCGGCCTCCAATTTAATTGAGCTATGACTCTGTTCTCTGGTAGAACATTCCTTCCTAAAGTACAGATCTCGAGATGGGGATAATACCAAACATTACTCCAGCCACTCTCATTTCTCTTGCTTGCTAGGCCCATGCATTCCAGCTACAGGAAAGATGGCACCAGATGTTGGTCACTGGTTTAAGGAATTATCTACTTGTAAGCAACTATCTTCATCAGGCCATTCCAATAACCTGTCTAGCCATCTGCTTCTGGGTGACAGGAGAGAGTAGTGAAAGCTAAAGGCAAGAGCCCTTAGCCACCCTTCCTTCACCACCAAATAAGTGCCTTCCATGGTGCAACATTTTGTGAGATAACATGTCAGTGGATAAGGCATTAGTAGGTCCACGAATGGGAATGTCAGCAGAGGAAGAAAGGAAGGCAAACATGTACCTCAGATACACATCTATTCTTGTGAGGACAGATCACTGCCCGCTTTGGGGAATGGTGTTTTATTAGGACTCAGAGTTGGGATCTGCTGTTGGAAAGTTGGGCAATCAGTAGTGGCTCTAGATAACTCAGCCTTGGGGATGAGGAGTCCATGTTAATCCTCCATCTTAATCTCTCTTCCCACTCTCCACATGGGCTCAGTGAACAAGCACCAGTGTAGCCGAGGAAGGAAAGTGTCTGATGGTCCCCTTTCCACTGTCTGTCAAGAGCCCTTGCATGTCAGTATCTACAACCCAGGTTCCAGTGGTTATTAGTTTGCCTCAATAAAGATACCACATCCAAACCTCAACTGTGATTGCCATAGCCACCTGATTAAGTCTGGGACAATCTACAATTACTCTCTAAGACCCATCTGGTTTCTGCACCTGCCAAACAGACTAGTTAAGCGGAAATGTGGTAGAAATAATCACCCTTGCATCTCCCAAGTCCCTGATGATGGCATGAATCCTTGCAGGTCTTCCAGGGATGCCACGTTGCTTTAAGTTTATTATTTGAGGGCTTCTACTTGGCTCTTTCTATCAATATAATCCCCATTCCACACTATAGGGAATTAATGTGCGTATTCTGCCGGTTGAGTACATCAGTTCTCAGTATATTTTTAGGGAGTGGGAAAATAATCAAAGGATGAGACTTGGATAAGAGGAGACACTTTTGCATGCCAAGGATTACTAATGACTTGTCCCTTTCCCTTACCTCCCATCATGGAGGTTATCTGTACACTCCTCAAATATAGGCAACCCAATCACAGAAAGCCATTTTGAGACGCTGTGTCCTGGGGCCACTTCTTTCAGTACTAGCTCTCCTATATAAGTTAAGCTTCTGGCAAGAAACAAGTAGTACTTTCAAAGTGGGGTAATTGGAGAGTGTAAGAAAGGGACTTTGTATTACAAAGATGTAGGCAGATTTAATAGAAATCAGTGAGGGATAGAGAGGCACCACAGGGTTAGTAACAGTGGGGAGCACCCACTGGAACTCAAGGGGAAAAACCCAGAAAGAGCTGTAAACTTAAGTAAGGATTGTAGCCACTGCCAACTTGTGGCCTAGCCAGGAGGTACCCAGAGGAATAAATACCTTGACTTGGATGCGCTACCATCTTCTGATGCCTTGCCAGTGTCATCCATTGGCCCAACCCACTGGGAAGCCAGAGAGCAAGAGAGCCCATTAGTGCAGCCCATATAGGTTGTCTTTCCAGGGCACAGAACAGGATGAAAGGCAAAGAGTAGACCTGGAAGGGCTAATGGAAACTATTCAGTGCATCATCTTCACCGAGAGACCCACCCTGAGCCCTCTAGTATATCAGTATGTCCCCCACCTTGGAATTCCCCATCCTCCTTATCTTGTTCTACTTTTTCTTTTCCCATGGCATCATCATCTACCATATGTGATTTACCTATTTATTATATTTATGGTGAATTCTCTATTTCTGTGGTAGAAAGTAAGCTCTCCTAGCATAAACACCTTTATCTGTTTTGTTCCCTGATGCCTCCAAATTACCTAGAACAATGTCTGGCACAAAGTAGGTGCTCAACAAATATACATTGCTGAACACAAATAATGAGTTGTGGATAACAGGAAAGAAGGTGGGAAACTTAAGAGCTGATATACTGGTGATAAATCTCTAATCTTCCATAGGTCTTAAAGAGAGAATTTGAGTCAAAGCTGAGGTCTAGAAAGAGGGAGGCACCAGGGGAGATGTAATTTGAATTAGGAAAGGAGAGAGAGCCAGTGAAGAATTTGGTTGTCGTTCTAGTAAATCTCATAGGAGCATCAACATATTACTCAGCCTAAGAATTAAAGAGGAAAACCAACCAACACTTGAAATGTACCCACATAGTCCAGTTAACAAGCCTGAGATCCTCCACCTTGCTCAGAATCCCTTCCTATTCTCTTGGCCTATAGTATTACAGGAGGAGGGGGTGAAGGAGTCTGAGATTAACTGAGAAGAACCATCACTCCTTTAGGCTCTTAAGTCTCCTTCCTCAATCCTAATAAATTTATACCATTAAAAAACAAAATTGTACCAGTTGAAAAAAAAAAGGAGGGCTTGGACAGACATGTCTGTGCTATGATGAGGGTCCAGAGAAGCAAGATTGGGGCCATCTGTTGCTCTTGCCTGCCTGGCAGTTTTTCCCCCTTCATTTGGTGACAACATCACATTTTATTTTGGGGGGTTTTATGGACTGACAACCTAAAGAAGACATTGCACAAGTTGACAAGAAGCTAAGGATAAAGCCCCCTGTGGATATTACAGCTAAGATTGCTGTGGGACCAGAATGGAGAAGGTCCTTAGACACCAAAAGGCCTCTGGGGACAGACCAGACAATTCTCCCTATGGTTCAGATCAGAACACCATGGATGATCTTCAGAGCAGAGAATGTTGACTATAATGACATCTAAGTTAAGTATATGATTTTCATTCATATTTTATTGTTCTTGCAAGATCCAAGAATTTAAAAATCCATGTAAGTAATGTAAGATATAAGTGTCTGTGCCCTCGTTGACTACTCTTGTCAATAATCTGGTGGGGAAATCAGGCAGGACTGGCAACCAGCACATAGTTCGATTCTGTCTGAGTTTGCTCCACTCTCAGGGCTGGCTTTATAGGTGGGCCAATTGTGCAGCCACGCAGGGTCAAGTTCAGAAGGGCCTTGAACTTGATCTAATGCTCTGCTATAGCCATTTTGAAATTCTTAATAATTTTTAATCTTTGGACTTGTATTTTGTAAGTGAAGTCTGATGGGGCAATAGAGCATGGGCATGAGCAGAGGCAACACGTGCTATGTGAGTGTCTGCTGGTCTCCGCTGCCCCATTCACATTTAGCCTCTGAGATGCACCCTGAGCAGAGAATCCCAGGGGATCCACGGTGCCTGGGAGTTCAGCAAGACCCAAATCAAGCACAAGGGAAATGTGTTGTGTCTATAGTTCAGTGAGTGTGGATGCTGACAGCCCTGAAAACCCATGTTTTCTGTTCAAGTTGCTTTGAACACAAAAAGAAGGCAATGGCATTCTAAGAAATGCAAAAGACCAATGAAATCTATCATATCCTTTCTTACCCCTGTTAATTCCCTGCAGTGGCCAACCATGTACATAGAGGGAAAGGGAAAGATACAGCACCCCATAGTTCATTTTCCTTTCACTCCTTCGTCACAAATCAGGAAGCCAAAGGTGTAGAGTTTTGGTAAGATTGCACATATGAAGAAATGAAATTGAATAGTTGGGAGGTCTTTGGTGCAGCATTTCTACTGTTTTGGTAAGAATGAAATCTATAGGCATGTGTAAAATATGAAATGAGAATTGCGCGATTTTAGTGATTTCACATTAGAGGTAAGTGCTCTTATATTTGCAGTTAAACCTCACAATGCGCAATATAAATATGAACAGTAAATTCAAACTAATAACTTAAAATTTTAATTTTTCTTATACCAGTATCGAACAAAAAAATTAAAAAATATCATGGCAAGGCAAGAGAGAAACTGTAGAGGAAAGAACAAAATCTGAACTTAAGTAACCTTTAATGGTTCTTTTTTCCTGCTTTTTGAACAAGGAGTCTCACGCTTTCATTTTGCACTGGGACCTACAAATTATATAGCCCGCCCTGTCTGGGATTGCATGGACCATCTCAAGTGGCTTTGGGATGTTTTGGTTGTGACTTGAGTAGAGGCTGAGAAGTTGCATGAACATCGTTGAAGGGGATGCAGGGAGAGAGAAAAGGCATCAAGTAGTGTTCTTTAGCAGTGTAATTGCGTAGCCTGCGAGGAACAGGGACAGCATCACTAAAGGGGAAATACTTAGTGTGAAGAGGCGGATTCCTCCTTTGAAAATGCACAGACAAGAGCAATTTAGTGCTGGGAAGTCATATTAAAGAAAGGTTCTTTTCTCATACGATCGCTGATAACCTCTTGTCTATTACTCAAGCTCAATACTGGGATATATTTGTACAGAAAAGCTGAGAGCCTGCACTCAGGAAACCCAGGGAACAGCGTGTAGATCAATTGATTTGTCAAGCCCTGGCAGACAGAAACAATTTCCTTGACTAGACCTAGTTAATGCAGATGGCTGGTTCCTTCACCCTTTAGTACACCTCACCCTGGGTTTGGATCATGTTCCCAGGAGGATGTCACAGTCTCCCTGGAAGGCTCTGGACTGTTTCTCTAGGCATTTAAAAGAAGGAGGAGAGAAAACAGCACAGCAGGAGCCTGAGAGAGCTTTTAGCACAAGGTGGGTGTGCCTGCTGGTAGTCATGTTAAAACCTGATCACGCCTCCGTTTTCTGTGTCCAGTCATCTACTGGTGCATCTGAGACTCTTGCAGGGAAAGAAGGCAAAGAATATGCCAACCAAATGCTGATTCTTTATACCTGGAGCACCAGCTCCCAGGCTCTGTCTGATTGACTGAGACTCTGGATTGTCAGGAAGCACATGACCATGCAGAGTCCAGTAGCTTGGAAACTACAGGAACTTAAGCCTGATCACCCCGCTCCCCGACGCTTCTTCCCTGCACCCACTCTGATACCATTGGTCTTACTGCTGTGGAGGCTGGGAAGAGAAGAGGAGAGAGCACCTTCCATCCATTGTCTACAAATAGTCATTTCACTCGTCACATTAAAAGCTCTAACCATCTCTAGTCCTATGCAAGGTGGAGTTAGGAGCGGGGGAAGTTAGGGCTGAGCACTGTACTACAGGCATTTCATCTCCAACCTCTTCTTTCTGCAAACACTTCTGACAACCACAAATGGCTTGTAGTTCCCTGTTTCACCTTGACATTTTCCCCCTCCGTGACTTTATTACGCTCTCTATTGGAATGCCTTCCCTACTTCTTCATTAACTGGTATTCATCAAATCCATTTCCTCTTCTTCCTGGCCACGTGGGTAAGAAAACATTTTCCAGTCCTCCCTTGCTGTCAGTTGTAGCCATGTGACCAAAGTTCTGGCCAATAGAATGCAAGCAGATGTGATGCCTGCCACACTTCCAGGCCTGATCCATAAGAACCTCCCACGCAAGATCTTCCAAGCTCTTTCCCTTTTACAGGCAAATGCTGAGGACCACAGCACCTGGGGAGCTGAATGACAAAGGTGGTGGGGTCACAAGAAGGAAGCTATCCAGGTCCTTTCATCTCCACTTGGAGGAAAGCCACCTGCTGATCATCAGGAACACCTATTTGGAAAGTGAGAAATGAACTATTACTATGTTTAGGGTTTTTTTTTTTTTCCCAGCAGCCAGTGTTACATAACTAATACAACTGACATCCAATAATAGTCTCTCTCCTCCTGGGGATTATGACACAGTTGTAACCCAGATGTTAGCTGCTCAGATGTCCTGCAGCCAGCTGGAGTCTAACTGACTGCTAGTGTTTAATTTTAAGGGTTGAAATTCCTTTATACTTAGGGGAAAATTCAGGGTCCTCCTCCTCCCACCTCCATCCCTACCAACATTTCCTGGGTTTCCTGAAAGACTTGCATTCCTCCTGATCACATCTTTTTTTTTATTAACTACATTTTTTTGGTTTATTTATTTTGTTCATTTGTCAGTTTTATTAGGTAAAATTGATACAATTTGCACATATACAATATATTGCATGCAAATACATATATATAGTATCTTGCACACTTCTAAAATTTACATATGTATACCATTCATTGTTTCTAAACATCTTGCTCTGATATCATAAGAATAAGAAAGGATGTGATAAGACTCCTTGATCATTTGTGTTTCTTAGAGCATCACTGCCTTCCTTCCATGTTCGAAGCAGGGTCCCCCGGAATTCTGTGCCGATGAGGTACTGCAAACACTATATGTGAATAAGGCAGGGATCAGGGGACATGTGCACGACACCTGTCTCCTGTGCATGTGTGTGTATTCTGTTGTCCCATCACACTTCACTTACAAAACAGATTCAAAGATAAAATTTTTAATTTTAGAGGGTGCAGACAAAGCATTAAATTTCATGTAGGTTTTTTTTTCCCCCACTTTGGGCCCTATGCGCTCATGAATCTGGCCCTGAAGGACACCTCCCTTACCCCTCTTCTGGCTCTTGTACTGAAATCACCAGTGATGACCTTTATGAGGTGAATTTTCCTTTAGGGATTGTGACTAACTGCTGCATCCTGCTTTAGGCCCCACATGGGACAAAAACAGCCAGGAGACAGGGCATTGGCATCCAGGTTACATCTGCAGAATTGGGGCTGGGGATGAACATACAACAAACAGTGTTCATTGAATAATTGATCCCTATTCTTTAACATCCTTTGCCCAGCCTTCAGTTGGGAACTTTTCTGTAGCATGGACTCCCTCAAGTCCTGGCCTCCTGGCCTCCCTGGGTCCTTGCATGGACTCTTGGACTCTCCCTTGAGTTGCCAAGGGGCAAAACCTAAAGATTTAGACCAGTGGCTGGCAAACTATGACCCACCGACCAAATCCAGCCCACTGCCTGTTTTGTGTAGTCCACAGGCTAAAAATGGTGTTTACATTTTTTAATGGTTGGGGGAAAACATTTAAAAAAAAATAAGATTTCTTGACACAGGAAAATCATATGAAATTCAAATTTCCAGTGTCCACAAATAAAGCTGAACAGAGACACAGCCTCCTCACCCCCTTATGTACTATGACTGCTCTCACAGGACAGTGGGAGGGCTGAGCAGTTGCAACTGAGAACAAGATCCCACAAAGCCTACGATCCTGACCATCTGGCTCTTTGCAGAAAACATCCGCCTGGCTTAGACTCTTCACAAGGAGGGGGCCCCCATGGACACTAACTCTCTCCCGTTTGCCTTTGCACCCTCACCTTTGTCTTCTGCAGCGATACCCGTCTACACCTGCGTTTCCCACACTGCTCTGCAAGATGGTAATAGGACAGAACAGAAATGGTTCTTTATTCTAACAAGTTAAATCCTGCTTTTTTTTTTTAAAGGATAAAATCATTTTGTTACTGGAAATGTTTTCAGCTCTATAAATATGCTTCCTGGCCTTCCAAATTGAGGGCACAAATTTTAGCATTTCTCAAACTTACTTTACCACTCAACAGGTTTTTTTAAGAAATATCTATTATTACCTCAAATGTTCCACACAGCATAGGTTCATCCATGATACTCTATACCTTTATCAGATATCAAAAAATGTCTCCTAATTGGGAGCAAATAAATCCCCCTTCTTAGCGAAATCCCACTGGTCATTCACTGCCCTCTTTGGGCACAGGAAGTTACTGGTGATTGCTAACGCCACCCCTTTTCTCTCCATGGACATTCTCATTCTTTCTCTCGCCCACTCGTGATTCCATTGCCTCCCCGTATACACACATCACCCCCTCAAAGACATGAGAAGACAGGAATTTTCAGGCTGCAAGTTATAACCCAGCAGTGGGTCATGCAATCGATTTAGAGGGTCAGTGACCAGCATTTAAAAAAAATAATAAAATAAAACAGGATATAAAATATAAGAGTGCATCTCAATAGTACTTGGTGAAATTTTCTTACGGGTTCTGGGTCACAGCATAAAATATATTCCTTACTTTGGGTCATGGTAAAAAATATTTGAAAGCTACTGTGTGAAGGTGCAAACAATAAAAACATAGGAAGGCCTCGGAGCTAACATTTGATTAACAAAAATGTTGTATGTCTGTCCCACTGTTAGATCTTCTCATGTGTTTCCATTTTAAATTGCAAACATAAGGACTTAAGGTCACATCTCTTCACTAACCTCTGTGTCTCCTACCCCTACAGAGGCTGCACAGATATTTGATGTTGATAATGAAAAGGAATTAAAAGCTAATAAAAACAACAAGGTCCTACTGTATAGCACAGAGAACTAAATTTGATACCTTACAATGACCTGTAAAGAATATGAAAGGAATATATATGTATATATATGTACAAATGAATCACTATGCTGTACACCAGAAATCAACACAACACTGTAAATCGACTATACTTCAATTTTTAAAAATAATTTAAAAATTTTAAAAGCTAATAGCACAAGCTCTTCAGTTTCTCCTGCTGTTGTCTGTTTAAAGGATAGGAAGTAACCCTCTAAGCCACGTCCACTTCTGCCTGGTCTTCCAAAGCCCCCTCTACACACAACCTAAGATAATTCAACGGGCAGTACTTCTTTCTTCTGCAGAAAACGCATACACGACTCTAAATTCTTCCCCAACTGTAGCCTTCCTACATTTCCACTCTCAGCTCTGCCCCCTCTTGCTGGGCACCCTGTGCTCCAGCCACTGTCTTTAGGAATCCTCCTCGCCTTTGCGTACACGTTCCCTCTGCTTTAGTTTCTCCCCACCACCCCCGTCCTCTTGCTGAAATCCTTAAAGGCACAAACCCATGTTGCATAAACCTCTGTGAAGCCCCAACACACAGAGTTACTTGCATCCTTTTTCATGGCCCCATAGGACTTGGTTCATGCAACTGTAGTCACAATGGTGCTGAATTATAAGTTCTGATGTGCCTCCATCCGCCTCCTGCCATTGGCTTCTCCAGAACAAGGGCTGTGTTTTAGTCGTCTCTGGGCTGTCCATGACTGGTATGGCATGGCACAAAGCAGGTGCCTGATAATGTTTTAAGTGTGAATGAAAAAGAGGACATATTACAAAATATCAAAGGGACGCAAAGCTTGCTTATGGGAGAGACCCTATTGCTTCCTCTCACCTCCAACCCCTCTCTAGCACGTAAAATGAAGCTTGCTAGTCCACTGTTTGCATAATCTCTTTTTTCTTTTTTAAACGGAGGTACTGGGGATTGAACCCAGGACCTTATGCATGTTAAGCATGTGCTCTACCACTGAGCTATCACTGGCCTCCCTTCCACATAGTCCTTAGAGCTGTTTGTGAAGTAGATGAATGCAAATCAGATGCATACATGCCTTCCAGGGGTCTCAGGTAGGGAGCTGGTGTGGCTGCCTCTTCTACCTGGACCGACCCTCCTGAGATTTATGGTCAGGCTGTTTTACACACAAAGGGGGAGATTTAATCACTCGTGGAGCTCTAATGTGATCACAAATCCAGCACAGCTTGGAGTGGAGGATTAATGACTTGTAGAATTAGCCCAAATGTGAGCTTTGTAATAGCTGTGAGTATTGGAAACTACAGAATTAAGTAGTTTTGGTTCTGAATTTCTCACAAGCTTTTCTGTGTAGATCGCTCCCTCTAACAAGCCCCCACCACCCACTCACGCGCTCACCCAACAACCTCTTTGCCTCTGTTCTCCCCTAGAGCTGGAACACCGCTCCCCTGGCCCACCAGCACCCTCAGGGTGACCTGCAGTTCCCCGAACTTGCTGAGTGGGAGCGGCATCTCGTGGCACTGCTGGTCAGAGCAGTGCCTTCTCTGGAGACCATCTAATTCCTCTGAGGCTGAAAGAGGGTTCACAGTGAGTTGCTTCACCTGAGCCAAAGAAGTTGCTGAAGATCAGAAAAGGGCAAAAGCCACTTCTTGGATTCCACCAGGAAATCCAGGCAGAACACGCAGAAACACTTAAACTTAGGAAGGCCACATAAACCCCAGATGAGAGAAAACAAAGAAACAAGGCCCCTAGGAAAGTCCTACCCCTCGGCCAGATATAACAGGAATGTCGCTTGTGACCTCTATGCCCTTTGGGATCTGTGAGTTCCGAAGAAGCAGAACTGAGATTGTTAAAATTAGGTATGAAGCGCTGGCACCAGGCACCGAGGTCAAAAGGCACCAAAGAGAACACCCTACCTGATGGAGGCTGACCGTGAATTCATTTCAATTAAACTGACCCACAAGGCAATCCACCGTGTGCCGGGGACTGAACTCAGCCGTGGGGCTCTGAAGGCCCATGATACCTGAGTGTTGCAGACCCTGCAAAGACAGTAACTCTATATGATGCTCATCCTCTGCCTTCCAAGCCTGCTTCCACCTGGTGGCCCTCACCGAGTTCCCGGCACCGCTCTCCACCGCACTGCCTAGGCCGGAAGTCTGGGCCTTATCCACGTCACTTCTGTCGATCTCACGTTCCTCAGCTAGTCAGCGAAAACTGAAGACTTCACTCCCTCGGTATTTTTAAATCCCCCTCCTCCTAAGGACCTCCCTCCTGGTAGACCCTCCTAGGTCCTTCGTGTAAGCAGCCAGCCCTTCGTCGAGCTGGCCTGTGCCTGACTCTCCAGCCTCAGCTCCCTCTGACCCTGCTCCCTGCTTTGCATCCTGTGCCTGGGGCTCTGCAGCGCTGAGCTGTGAGGCTTCACCGGAACTGCAACAGGAAACACAACCAGAAGCCAAATGACAACGGGGGAACAGTGTAACATACAGGAAAGTTCAATGGTTGTCGTATGTGTAATATACAGACAGCTATTAGAGATCAGTAAGAAAAGCATGAGCCATCCAAAAAGAGAAAGTATAAATACACATCTTTTAAAAGAAAGAAATAATGTATGTAGAGAGAATAACACAAGGGAAAAAGGCTCAACCTCATTTGTAATAAAAGAGATACAAATTAAAACAATGACATATTTTCTGTCTTTGTTGATGCGGTTAGTGGAGAATTAAGACCTATCCCATGCAGCTGATGAAGCCAAACGGGCAAAGAATTTCTCATGGGAGACCTTGCTATTTGAAAAAAAGTCTTTAAAAAAATGTAAATGACATTGACTAAGCAATTGCACTGGTACAAATTTATCCTAAGGAAATAATTAGTGGATTAGAAAATGTTTTCACTTTGGGGTATAACGTAGCATGGGTTTTAATGGCAAATATATGGAAATAATCCAAAGTTTCAACAACAGGGTATTTTTAAAGTAAATTCCATGCAATATGTTATATACATTTATTTAAAACAGAAGTGTGGAAGTATAATTGTTGATGTGAGACAAATGTTTATTGGGAAAAAACTTATAAACATGTATGACAGTATTTTTTATTTAAAAAATCTATATGCATGAAATGCCAAGGAGAGTATATACCAAACTGCAAATATTGATTATATCTAGAACAGACTTACTGGTGAGGAATTTGGGGGGAAGCTTTTCTACATTTTTCCGTCATTAAACAATAAAAGTGATTTACATATATAATAAAAAGTGGTTTAAAAATAACTCAAACAAAATTGCCAAACTTATAGTTATTTATTACTGAAGGCAAACTTACTTTTTAAAATAAAGTTAACAGTTTACTTCAATGTAGAAGACATTTTATTCATCTTCTGTGAGCCAGGCATGCTGTGTACTCGGTGTAGGGAGCAAGGCATTAAAATGGTAATTCACACAGTTGCTTAACTAACCTCGTGAAATTCCAAATTATGAAAATTTGCTTGATTTATGAATCTTGACTATCATGCCAAAGCTATTTTAGTGTTAAGTTAGATGACATAAAGAAAACACCTGAAAATAAAATAACACAGCTACACAAATATACATGTGTCAAAACTAACTGAACTGCACAGTTCGGATCTGCACACTTCGCTGTATGCAATCAGTCCTCAACCACGGGAAGGGAGGAAAATGACAACATTTGTAAAACTGACACAAAAGATTTTACATTTTCATCTTGAATTTTTAATGGATCTCTAATAGTGAATCAATTAAAAAACAAACACAGGAGTGCTTCCACTTCTGACTATGATGGAGCAGTTGTGTCTGACAAACCTCCCACTGAAAGCAACTCTAAAAGCTGTATAAAATAACACTGGCATAAACCATTTGAAGCCGTCAGAGAAAAGCCAACGAACCTGTTTCCTTGACAAGGCAAAGTTCACTTTATAAAAATTCAGGTCCATATTTACAGACTTCACTATGTATATTACATGTGAAGCTTAAAAAAAAAAAGGAAACAACCACAAACTGTTCCTAGGGTCAACGTGCTGGCATTTACACCCTCCATCCATGCTTGGCTTCTCTGTGGCTTCTCCGTGCACTGGTCCTTCTTGACGGTGAGTGAAATGACTGTGAGTGAGTCTGTAGGTACACTTGCAAATCCCTCTGTTTACCCACCAGTCAGTGCAGTCGTTCTGAGTTCAGAGTTGGTTTGGATTTCAGCTCAGGCGTTGGTGTTGTGATGTTAATCCTCTGGGTGAAGCTGTGGTAGATGCCTAAAGTGGGAACGATCGGTACTACTGATGAACTTCTCTTCCCGGAATAGCAGTGGGTCAAGTTTTTTAATCTAGGCCTGGGGGTGGAGCATATTCACACATATGCACCTAGACAGGTACCATATTGGGAAGCAGAACTTCCTGGAGATGCAGAAACTACCCAGTCCCTCTAAGAGACAATACATTTATCTCAAAGGACATGCATTTTCTAGCCATGCGGTCAATATGAAGTCCAACAACAGAATGCATCAATTTATCTGTATTTGGGCAATAAAAAACCAGAGTTCACTTTTCTTCATATGCAATGTAAATACTCATACAAGGCATGGATGTTCAGAGAATGGTCACAAGCTAACTTACTTCTTTCAGTCTCCAACCAAACTCTCAGTGTGATCATCATCTAGAATATCAACCCCAGAGAGAGCGTAAAACACTTTCCTCACGTGGGCTCATGCTCTTGCAGCATTAGTGCCATGTCCATTTCTTCTTGGACTGGCTGAGGTGACAGTGGCTCGGACTTGAACCTCTAAGTGAGTCAAGGACAATTATATACAGTGAGTGGCCTCACAGCTTCTTTCACTGTGATCAGAGCCCCACACAGAGTGGGTTTTCAGAAATGCTTTCCATCAGGACGCTGATGAGGCAGCCATCAAGTTCATTTTTTATGTCTTAGCAATTTGCCACACATGAATAACCTGGTGATATCTGGTCACTTGCCTGTGTGGATCAGAATTCAGGAAGCCACAGGCCCTTCCATGCTAGGCTGTGGCTGCTCACTGTTAGCTACTACTTTCTGTGATAAATTGGCAGGAAACTATTTAAATAAGAAACAACATGATAGTCTGTTTAAAAATTGCTGAAAGAGAATGATTATATAAAAAGCTAGGAAATCTGGCCAAAAAATAAATCCTAAAGAAAATCTTCCTTCGTTTGCTCTTCCTTCCTTCCTGCCTTCCTTCCTTCCTTCTTTCTTTCCTTCCTTCTTTCCTTCCTTCCTTTCTTCCTTCCTCTTTCCCTCCCCCCTCCCCTCCTCCCCTCAATCTCTGGATCCAAACACAACCTGCTGCACACTTACTGGCTCTGACCTGAGAAGCAACCTCAGGGTACCATGTGGTCATCCTGGAAGGTATTACTGGCCCAGATGACAATCTGGGGCCCCCAAATGTACAATTTGGGAACAAATTCTCCCAGGTTTAAGGCTCTCTGGGTGACAGTAAGGAAGCAGGCCAGAGCAGGGTTGGTCAGGCAAGATGCTGCCTACTTTCACTTTCTAATTTTATGAAAAATGTAACTGTTGCCAACACAGAAGAAACTTAACTATTTCTTGAATATTTACTATGTGCCATGCCATGTGTGAAGTTTTTAAATGCTGACTGATCTTCACAAAACCCTTCTAAGTAAGATCTAATATTGTTCCCATTGTATAAATAAGGAAATTGGGATGTAGAGAGGTGAAGTTACTGTTCCCAGATTTCAGAACTAGCAGGAGGCAGACCCAAGAGTTGAAACATGCCACCTCTTATGTCGTTAACTAGTAAAAAGGGAGCCGACAGAGGGCTGGCTTGGCATATTGATGAGACTAGCATGGGATCTGTCTATCAGAACCATTTCCAACCTAGTCCTCCATGGACTTGTGTCTGAGTCCTAGGTAGAGGAGGTGGCAAATAAGAATGGATAACAATCTCTTCACCCCAAACTCCTTAGATCATTGTTGTACAAGCAGTGGCCCCCACATAAAGGAGGGTAAGACAAAAGTGAGGAAAGTCAATTCTTCACATAAATATGAGCTCATGATAACTTAGAGGTGCCAGACCATCTAGTCGGTTCAAAGTCTTGAAACACCAGCTCCTTAAGACCCACATGTTCGGAAATAAGACCACGGAGGAATTGACCTAATAGTAGCTCCACACAGACTCGGATTCCTACATCCCAAAGGTAAGACCGCTGGATTCTCCAGGAACTCCCTAGTTTACAAAATCTGATCAGATCCTGCCAAGGTCTTCCTATGACTAACTCCAGCCCCTAAACCTTATTAAGAACACCTTCCCCAGTCCTCTCTTTTGCGAGACTCCTGAGCTTCCCAAGTTCTCCCTTGCTACAGCATTAGTAAGCCTCCCTTTGTTGACTACAGGGGCACTCCAGGTCGTCTTAGGCTACAGGCCATTGCTGAAAGGCAAGCTGTATGTAACGCCTAGTGCGAGCTCTCAGGGACACCACGATCCTGGAAAGCAGCAAAGCCACTCTTTCTGGCCACCTCTTGTGTTCTCGCTACACCTATCTTCTCCACCTCCCTCCCCCTAATTCCTAAACACCCCAGTACTTATACTTTTACTTATGCAAGCTTCTTATAAAGATGAATAATTTAGCATCATGAGAAACTTCCTGAGAATCAAGCAATCAAAATCGTATTACAATTATACCATGACTTTTCCCTAAGACTCATTCAGGAGCCCTGAGAAAATCAGCATAGCAACCCGTTGTGAAATCTCAGCGTCACGTTTAAACAATTTTCTGTCCTGGGATGATTTCCCTGCCATTAATTTTCTTTTTCCTCACTGACAGTTTCACTTAGTTTCTTCAAGGTAACATAATGGGAAAAGTGAGACAAAATGCGCCCGTGGTCCTTAGCCACTTTCTACAGCTCTGTTTCCTGACTTACAGCCGGGAGACTGCTGACTGCTCTTCCAAGTCCCTGGGGTACCAGGCTCTCTTCTGACCACTGCCCCTCCCTGCCTCCCAGCCATTCTACCTGTGGTGGAGAGAGTACCAGGAAGGAGGGAAGGGCCTAGACCCCTTACTCATGCCTGGCCTTTTCCCTCCTGTCCACAACATTGCTTTGGGAGTGGTTTTGTACACTTGCCCTCCCTCTCTCCTAGCCAGAGTTGATGGGGCTAAAGGAGACAGATGAGCCCCTTCATGGAGAATTTCAACTGAGATGCAGAGAAACTTGGCTCCACAACCTGTAAACTCAGGTGCTCTTGGTGGCCTTTGAGGCTGAACACAGGGGAAGATACCCATTCTGGATTCCTTGTGGTGGTCCTGTACCTCCCTGAGGCCCTGGAGCTTCTCTGCCCTCGGAATCCGGGAGCTTCTGCAATATCCTCCCGTCGAGATTTAGGTTTTGCTCAAGCTGGTTCCCACTGATTCCTGTAACCTATAACCAGAAGAGCCTGAGGAAGTTGCAGGCTTCCGCAGCTCAGTTTCATGGCCTCGGAGATCCTCGCTCCCTGCAAGAAGTGAGCACGTTCCCCACCCCCAGTAACCAGACTGCTCCAACATGGTGAAGCCCCTCTGCTCCCTGCGCTGAGTTAGCCATGAGCTGGGTCACTCCTTACAAACCGAACCATTCTTGTTATCATTGCTGTGGTAACTGGGGTCAAAAACTGCACACACTGTCAGCTTATGTGAATAAGATACAGCTCCCTTATTTTCTACTAATGATGGAAACTTCTTTTCATCCTTTGGATAATGTGCATGGAGGTTACACTTTAAATTGCCAGCAAGTAATATCTCAGTCCCCATGGGTTTGAATAATCTCTTTGGGGTGATCAGGTCTCTTGGATAAACACTCAATCTTCCAGATCTCCCTACTTGCTCCTTTTCAAAATAGCACTTAGGTGTGGGGAAATGAGATTTCAGGGTGGTGGGAAAGAGAGGACTGTCACTCCACGTGTTCAGTTCCTGCAGCGTCCCTTGGCAGTACTGCTCACCACAAAGATGTCCCCTGCACCATTGCTGGCCTCTGAGTCTGAAATCTATTGCTGGTGAACTCGCTGTTGGTCTCTGGGCTCCATCTCAGCCATATGGCCCTTCCCTGGCATTGGCTCCACCTTGGCTCTTGCTGGCACCCTGACCTGAATGGTCTGCCTCACCCTCTTTGGCTCCAGGATCGCTTTGCTCCTGTGCTGACAAATCTCACCAGCCACATCATCATCATCTAACTTCTGCTTCTTCTACAAGCCACAGGTAAATGTCTGAGTCCCTTCCACACTCCCCTTGAGCTGAGAGAAGCTGGGGAATGCTAATTTAGACATCCTCCCTGCCTGATCTGCTGCATCACAGTCCTCACTGTACCGCAGGCACCTCATGCAGCAGAGAGATTCCCTCTGTGGGATGATGTCTTCTCGCAGTCCCAAGCAGCCAGCAGGGTGACACCATCTCTGCTCCTGGCTGCCCTCTCAATCTTCCTAACACCTACGACTCTCAGTTTGGCTGAAAGAAGAAAAGTCATATTATACATGTCTGACTGCTTGGTCACTGATCTCTGATGATCCAGTTTGCTGGCTAAGAAGGGACAGACTTCCCCCTCTCCTTTTGGTTGGATGTGAAACCCTCTTAAGTCATTTTCTTCCACTTACCTAGGCCAGTAAATCTCAAGGCCTAGCCACCCCGGGCACAGGGTCATTGGAAGGAGTCACGTGCTAAAAGCTCTAGGTTTCAATCAGTATGAAAGTGGCAGGACAGTTAAAAGTTGGGCATTACCAAAAATATATAAGCATGCTCAACCATTATTATCTGAAGAAATGAATGATCAAAGAATGGACGAATGAATTTCTACCGAACAATCTAGAGGAAACCTTGATATATCTAAACACTGGTAGAAATAAATAAAACTTTCACTGTGACTTTTGATATCAAGCATTATTCTATCACACTTTGCAGATAAACATAAAAGCACTTCCATATAATATCTCATCTGGCAGCTGTAAGAATCAAGTAAAGAAAAAGAGAGAGCAGGTGCAATGAAGCCCATTTTACAGTGGGAAAAACTGAGGTTCAGACTGCATCAAGATGCACAAGGCAATACAAGGTAAGCCGTCTTCCAATTAACTTTCTCTTCACCTACACATGGCATGGCACCATAGTAATTATTGATTGCTATAAAATAACTTGTGAGATCTATTATCTAATGATAGAGAGCTAACTGTTTATTTGGGGGATGTTTATCCAGAATATCAAACAATTCCGAACATAGATTACAAACTACAGGGCCTTTAGGGTCAAAATAGATGCCACGGTTAAATCTTTAAAGGTCATGTGGTCCTTTGATAGATTTCCTTGAGCCTCATTCAAAGCCTATTTTCTGTTTTTCTAAAGTGAACCATAATTTGTTTGGTTTTCAGACCACAAGAAGAATGAAGGTATCAAATAAGAGCAGGGAGGCATATACACTGTAAGAAGACAGTGAGGGAGGAGACAGAAAGACTGTGAGCTGCACACACAAGAATTATGAAGGCATAACCATCTAGACTCAGTCAGCGAGGAGAAACAGCCACACGGGCTTGGATGAACTCCAGGTACCTTGTATTCCAGATATTTTAGGAATATCAGGAAGGCTGATCTTGCTTCTACTTTACCCCTTCTTTCTTTTTGAATGAAATAATCAAGGACCATGTTAGTTCCGTACTGCTGCTGTAACAAATTACAACAAACTTAGTAGCTTAAAATAACACACAAGTTTATTATCCTACAGTTCTGGAAGTCAGAAATCCAAACTGGGTCTTGCAGGGTAAACTCAAGGTGTTGGCAGAGCTGCATTTCTTCGGGAGGTTCTAGGGAAGAATCTGTTTCCTTGCCTTTCCAGCTTTTAGCAGCTGCTTGCATTTCTCGACTCACGGCCCCTTCTTTGCGTCACTCCAACCTCTGCTTCCGCTGTCACGTCTCCCACTCTTCTTACTTTGCTCTCTCAGTCTCTCTTTTATAAGGACCCTTGTGGTCACGTTGGGCCAACCCAGAGAATCCAGAGTAATCTCCCTAGTTCAAGATCTCTCACTTAATCGCATCTTCAAAATCTGTTTTGCTATGTAAGGTAACATATTTACAGATCCTCAGATTAGGACATGAGCATCTTTGGAAGGCCATTATCCAGGCTACCACACTGAGAAATAGATTTCATGACCAATTCTGAATTTATGTCACCATTTCAACCTCTGAAAGCGTTCCCCACGGCAAGGGCACGGCAAGGGGAAAGGAGACAGCCCACGCTGGTGGGTGTCTACCTCTTCTCTGAATGGTTAAGATAAGATGTTCAGCGGATTTTACAAAGCGCAGAAAGAGGAATGCAAGCTGAAATGAAAGAGCTCGCTCAATATGGAAAGTTAATATACAAGGGAACTCTGCTTTTATTGCCACAAACTGAAAAGAAGAAATGAAAGCTAGTATGTGGCATCCGGCATGGAGAAAGGAGATCAGCCCTTGGGCTGGGGTTTCCCACCTGCTGCCTCATGACAACAGCCAGACGCGGGACTGATGTTTACTCTGAGCCCTTACTCAGCAAGAAGAGCTTATATCGTGATACTAATATGGAAAGAGGTATACCCCAAACTTGACACAATTTCTCAATCCAAGGAGACAAATTTAAAGAGGAAAATGCCAGCTTATGAGAATTTCACATCTGTGGAATACAGAATAAGAAACTGGAAAAATAAGCCCTTCCAAATCAAGGATTCTTAATCTAGGATCTGTGAACCCCTAGAAAATAAATACCTGTGTGTCAAGGGTCCATGGTATTTTAAAACTCACGTGCAAAATTTGATGTGTTTATGTTAAATGCTTTCCCCCCACCCAGGAAGAGGAGCCATAGCTTTCATCAGATTTTCAGAGGAGTCTGTGACTCTATAAAATAGAAGATATTTTATATTAGGTGATCAATAAGGAACAGAGAAAAGGCCTTGTGTCATTCATTTACTGATACGAGAAGTTGTTTAATTTTATCAAAGTCAACATAGGGGAGGATGGTAATAGCTCAGTGGTAGAGCACATGCTTAGCATGCGTGAGGTCCTGGGTTCCATCCCCAGAACCTCCATTAAAAATAAGTCAACATAGGGGCCAGTTTGTACACAAGTGCTCAGCACCCGCTCAAGGGCAGAGTAATACAAAGAATGCCAGTTTCCGGCCCTGTGGAAATGGTGGGTTTGTGAGTTTCCCAAGGAGGAGCTTCATTCAGCAGACTGTTCTGATCACAGGGATGAATAATGACAAAAAGCAAAGGTGACTTAACTATATTTAAATAAACTGATTTGCCAGATGGCACTGTGAGTCTACTGTGAGTTCACAGATCATAAACTCAGTGAGGGCGGAAATCTTTGTGACCTTTCGTATCTTCTGTGCCTGTAACCGTGCATGCCTGGTCGTAAGATCAACAATAAGGTGATCAGTAAATATATGTTGAATGACTCGATGCAGAGTTTTCTAGAACCCTATGAAGATTGTTGGTCCAATTAAATTAGGCTGACTTTTTTGTAGCTTTTATCACTAATAAGAAATGTATTTAATTTTATTTAAAAGCCACATGTTGGCATTAAGTAGAAAATTTTCATATTTTGCTCTAATTGTTTTCATTCTGAAAATCTAAAAGCTGTTCACTGAAAAATTTTGACTTTCATCAATGCAGTATTTCCTTATATTTGTATTAAAATTTACATATGAAAGAAAATGGGGAGGAATAGCCACTACTTGATTCTTTCCATTCATAAGCCTATAATTTGGGACCTCTGACTCCCTGGAAATAAAAGATCTAAGTTTCAGAGCTAACAATAATAGGATGAAAGTTTTCTGATGTTAACTGAGAATGAACTCTTTCCCTGCATGGTGGAATTCAAGGAATTCAATTTATTCATGGCACTCTGGGCTAATTGGATTGTCTTTGGCATTGCTGGTATAAGCCAGGCACGGATCATTTCCACATGGGTATCTTGAGTCAGGCCCGCCTTCTAAACCCACAGGTCTGTTTGAAAGTCTGAGCACTTTATCACATCAGAGTGGAAAGGAAGTTTCTGGATCAGAAACTAAGCTGATTTCTTATATTCTGGCCTGCAGCCATAAGGTGTTCTGACCCTCCAGGAGAGGCATCTCACCAGAGCTTTTAAAGTGAGGTGCTCTACCTGCACTGGTCAGTTTGCTGGGAGATGCCTTCAGAGGGGCCGTATTATGGGAAACACCTAACAAGATGGTCCCATCCTCCTCTGGCTTGAATTCTGGGAGGGTAGCGGTGTTGGTCCTACAGAGCAGTGAGGAGGTGGTGTCTTGGAGAGGCTAAACCACCCCTGAAGTGTATTTCAGCAAAGCAGTGAACTCTAGGGAGAGTGGATGGCCTGGGGAACAGCCTTCAAGAGGCTAGTCCCAGGAGAAGACGGAGGGATGAAGGTCTGAAGAAGGGTCATTCTTGGTTAGAGAGAACTGGGCAGGCCCACAGTCTGTAAGGAAGTAAACTTTGCCATCTTATTACAAAAATCATGACAAACCAGGAGGAAATTGCACGATTCCAGACTTTACCCCCAACAACATAACATTCTCGCTTCTTGTTTTCTCTTGACCCAGTCGTGGGACTGCCTCTCAAATCCTAACTCAGACGCTCAACCCTTATTGCATCCTTTGCTGATCTGATTCTGCAGCATTTGCACTAGGGTTTAGTTCTGAGCCCCAAATTTAGTGCCTTTAATGCTTTTCCTTTAGCTTAATACTGCTGAGAACATTTTTTAAAATACCCTCGTCTACTTCACTGTACTGCTATAATATATAACATTTATTTTCTTTTTGTTCACTTCTTCCCCCCCACCCCAAGGTCACTTATTGAGTACCTGCCATGAGTCAGGTGCATGTTCTACAGTGATGGAGCTAAATAACTTGCCCCCAGCAGCTGATGGGAGAGTCAGATGCCCACACTAATGGCCATGCCACAGAGGCAAGGGCCAGTGGAGGCTTGCCTGAAGTGTCCTGGGAGCACTGAGGATGGAGCAAACATTTTTGCTTGGCAAGGGACACGGAAGGCTTTTGAGAAGAGGTGGCCTTGAATGAAAAGGAGAAGTTGGCCTGGGAGATAAGAAGGACATTTCGCGTAGAGTGAAACTTGTGCAAAGGCACTGAAGCATTAACAGTTGGGCATGTCTGGGGACATCGTTGGTAATTTGGTGACACCAGAACATAGGACAGATGGAAAAGTGATTAGAAATGTGGCTGTAGGGATGAAGTCTCCAGATGATGAGAAGCCTTGTGAGCCCTTCGAAGGAATTCACCCTTTTATTGGTGGGCCATAGGGAGCTTCAGCGGGTTCTAAGCAACACGGTCATATGATCTCTTGTGTTTTTGACTAAGATCACTATTTTTCTCCAACTCTAATTTCATCTTATTTGTACTCCTTGTATCTTTCTTTTTCTCTAAAGGCCCGCATTATCTTAATATAAGGTCGGTGATGGATATATTTATTCTGGTTATTTATTTTCCCAAATCTACAAAAATATATTCATCCCCCACCCCCACCCTCTCTCCCCATCACCCTCCTGTTGGAAACACTTAGCAGGAGTTTGGATGTGGGTTTGGATGCAGCATTTTAAGCACTTGCTCTGTGCAAGGCACCATGTGAAGCAATTTCATTATCTTCTCTCTTCTCCCCTTACTGTCTGTCTACCACCTCCTGATACAGTGACTGGGAATATCAGGGAGAGAACTTAACTGGAGGCAGAACCCCAAAGAAGCCTGTAATTGACCACTGTGAGCTCACGGTGTATATCTGGGGCCCATGCAGTAAAACAGCCAGTGTCCACTCAGCTCAAGGCAAGTTCTCCAGGTCAGCTTATATTTGGCCCCTTCACCTCTCAGACCATTTGACCGTGACCACTCTAGTCTTCTGCAACTGCAGTGTCCTGGACCTTCCATATGCGCCTTGAAGCTGCTTTTAGCATTTTGTCCACAGTTAATTTGAAGCTTAGTGCATTTTACTTTCCTTCTGAAAGTATCCCCAGGAGAGATTTAACTAATTCATATTTTTTAATATAGTGAGTGGCAAACTCCCCAGTAAGTCAGGATCCTGTCTTACTCATGCCAGTCCCCTGACCACAGGTTAGCCTGTCTCATCTCAGCCTCAGCTGTGATTTTCATGAGGATTTTTGCCAACTTGTGTTTCCATGAGCTCCCCAGGACAAGAGTTAGAGAGAAAAGTGCCTTTAGAGAGCATCTGCTGCCCAGCATTCAAAGAAAACCCCACAAGAATAGGACAGGCCAATGTGCCTCATTCCACCTTCCAAAAACTCATAACGCAGGTAATCAAACATACTCAATTCAGAAAGAAAAATATTCATGTGTATTTATGTATAATATACATGGTAGACAGTTACCTCCCAATGTTCTATTTTTCCTTCTGCATAGAACACTGATTTTTAGCTGAGCACATTGACATCAGAATAAAGACCACCTTCCTCAGCTTCCTTTAGTTGGGAGTGGCCATATGACTATTTCCCAGCATCCCTTGTAGCCAGGTGTGGTCACTGAGATGTATGCAGAAATACTGGGGGAGATTTGGGAAGAAGCTCTTTATAAGAAAGATGTGGGTTCCACTAGCATTCTTATACTTTCTTCTACTGCTGGCCTGGAACATAGACATGATGGCTGGAGTTCTGGTAGCCATTTTAGACCTTTAGCTGATCTGGAGGATGTAAGTCAGTTCTCAGATAGAAAGACAGAAAATTAGAAGCTTAGGTGCCTGAAGACACCATGGGACTACCATAACAGCCCTCCCTAAACTGCCTATCCCTCAGCGTCTTTTATCTAAAAATGAATAAATGAGCTCTGAGCTTATTTCAGCTATGCTTATTTTATATGCATTCAAACTCAACTTTACACTTTGGAGAGCTAGGTAAAAGTAGTTTAAGCCCACTTCCCCTAATCTATAGTAATATGGAAATCTATAGCATATGAGAATGACTCTATAGCATCTGAGCATCCGAAGCCCTCCCCAAGATACCCGTGAATCCCTAAGCATGTCATAGCCTGGTCCCTCTGCCTATGCACTTGTTACTACCTGTGCCTCCTTAGCTCTGCCTTGCTCTGAAACTCATTTTCCTCATCAATTTCCATGAAAATCCATTCAGGATCCAGGCAAAGTATCATCTCTCACATAGCACAGCAAACAACTTACTCATCTGTATCAGAACTTCCGATTGGCTCAGGTCTTTTTGCCGCCTAACCTCCCTTCTGTCTTGGCTCTTCAGCCAGGAAGATCCCAACGTCTCATCTGTCCCTGCTTCTCCCTTGTCTGCTCCTACTCCTTTCCTTTTGCATTGTGTCCAAATACTTCTGCCTTGCTTCTAAAAAGCAACTCAGTCGCCAGAGTTCCTTTTCCCAAGTTTACTATCAGGTGCCCAGCAGACAAAAGAAGTTCTATTTAATAGCATTTGCTGTCCTTAGAAGGCAATTGTAGTTAGAAATGGCACACCTCTACCAGCGAGTGTGAATGTATCTCTAAAAATCTTAACTTCAGAGCAGAGTGCACGAATGAGTGCGTGGGGTTTGTGGGAAGTGGAAAAGGAGTGTTGGAGCACAGATCTCATTGTGTGCCTGGGTCATGCTGCACCGCTGCCATCAATACGTTGTTAGCTCACTGAGGATCACTGGCTTATTTCCTGGAGGGTGTCTCTTCCTGCTGGAAGCTACCTTGGGAGATGGATTCCTGAGTTTTCACATTTTCTCCCATCCTGAGGTTACTTCCCACCAGTGATAGTATCCATGCCTGGCCGCTTCTCGGGGGTGTTCTGAATTTCTACTTTATATCTACTTAAGTGAATTATTAAAACGGAAATCCCTTTAAATATACAAAATAAAACATGTTAAAATTCCAATACTTGAGAAGGATAGTGTTAATTCATTGTTAGCTTTAAATTTACCTACCATTTACTGTTGGTTTTTTAAAATTTTCCGCTCAATGTTGTCTCTAACCTTCATAACTTCCCTACAGTATTGTTATCATATACCCCATTTCATAGTTAAATAAACTGATACCCAGTGAGGTGGATCAGCTTGCCCAAGGACACACAGCTGTTAAGTGGTAAAACCGTGATGAAGATGAAGGTTCCCTGATTCTAAGCCTGGAACTCTTAACTAGCCCTTGTCATGTATTAACTCATCGTTTCCGTGCAGAGAGCAGAGACAGGGTTGGGCGGAGGCAGAATAAATGAGCTCTGACTGAGGAGGAGGGGTCAGCCGAGGATCTGGACTCGGTGGGTGGGAAGCAAGGGCCGCCGCAGAGAGTCCTGGGAAGCCGGAAGCACCCGGAGGGATCCGCGGTGTCCGAGGGCGGAGGCGTCTGAGAGGAGCGGCGCTTTCCAGCCGGCGCCAGCTTTTGCGGTGTCTCCTGTTAGCCAGGTCTTTTTTTCTTTCTTTCTTTATTAAGAAACTTGCTGTGAGTGAGATGGCTGAGGCCAATGCAGGTCGAAAAATAATCGGAAAGCACAGGCAGACAGAACAAGCCAGAACCACGGGTGGAACATTCGGGAATTATAAGCTCTCTGGCGTCTGCAGCGGAGGGACAGACTGTGGTCTGAATCGCAACTCCCCGAGTGAAGTAAGTATCAAAGTGCTTCAGGAAAGAAAGCTCATTTTCCGAAAGTAGATGTTGAGAGAATCAGAACTGGAGCATCCGACAGCAGGGGTCCGTCCTTAAGGGACACTGTGCAGAGTCCAGCTAGTTGTTATAAGCCACAGGTAGGTCCAGGGATTTCCAGCAAGTTGTGCAGAGATCCTAAGTCGTTTGTACTCAATGCTCAATGAACACAGGCAGCCCTGTTGAGGGAGTTGAGACCAGGCAGTCTGAGGGATGCCTGTGCAAACAGGAGGCGCCTTCCGCCTCGGTGCCCGGAGGGCGGATTTGTTTAGTGGTGTGTGGGCACACGTGCTCACTTCAGCATCAACTAGCAAAATCACTTCCTGATTTCTGTGCTTCTCTTTTGATACTGCCAAGTAAGAACTCACCCTTCAAGCATGAAAATAACTTCCGTTTAGGGAAAACCTACTGTATGTCGAATACTACCATGACATTTCTCTACAACTGAGGAATCTCAGTTCTGGAAATTGTCAGGAACTGACTCGGTGCTGCACATCTAAGCCCAGGACTCCCAGTGCAGCCAGCCCTGAAGCCCGAGCACACTAGGCTGTCTCAGGACCACCTTCCCTGGGGTGCTTGTGGGTGGAGCTGCCTGAGTCGCGCACTTACGACCAAGGGCCTCAAACTTGCACGCAGCTTTATGCTGAAAAATTCCTCTCACCCTGAAAAGTTCTAGTCCTGCTCACAACTAAAGACCTACACCAGGAGAACCCCAGGGGGCCCAGAACCTGTGCCAACTGCTCTTCTGGAAGCTGTGTGAAGATTCTTCACCCACCTACAAGTTAGCAAACTAGACTATGTGTTCCTGGAGGGTTGCCCGGCACTCAGAAGGTGTTCAGTAAATGCAGCCTATGTCATTTTTCCTATATATTCGCCTGCAACTACCACGAGTGTCTTAGAATTCTCTCGAAGTCTGGCGTGGGGTGCAGATTTCATCACACTCCTGCTGGGATAATAACCAAAGCTTTGATTTACTAAGCACTTCTTGCTGGGCACTCTGCTTTACAGTTTGGATACATCATCTATTTCAGTCCTCCCAGCAAACCCTGTAAGGCAGATATTCTTATCCCAATATAAATGAGGACACTAAAGTGTAGAAAAGTTACATCACTAGTCTAACACATTACTCAGAAGTGAACAATGGATAGAATAGTTGAATATGAGTCTTTTTGTTTTTGCGGTCTGTACTCTTAATAGCTCTATTATCCTGCCTCCCCAGGAATTCTCTGGAATTTCTCTAGGCTCTGATCCCTGTGGTGGCCCTAGTGATGTCCAGAGCTTCCCTTGGCCGCAGGGTCAGAGACCTTGTGAACCAGCAGTTCAGCCTCTAAGGAAGCCACAGGCCCCTGGTGACCAAGAACATCCATAGGGTTCATCGGCCCGACCAATGTTGAGGGCTTAAGTAAGGAAACACCCTGATGTGTGATATCTTTGCCACAGATTCAGAGATTCCACAAATTGGGATTTGTTAAGCTCATGATTACACAAGAAATCTTCAAACCATCAAAATGGGTATTTCCTACATCCCGGAAGAACGCAACTCTAAAATTGTACCTCCTACTTAAAATGCTATTCCTAAGTAAAAGCAGGAGGAAGAGGAGGAGAGAAAGAACTCTTTACCAATTTTGATAGCTTTTATAATACTTCATAAAGTTCATAATAAGCTTTCCTCAGAGCCTGAACAGGGAGAATACAAATTGCATGATCTCCCAGACTTATCTCGATGGTGGTGCTTTGCCCCCTTGTCTCATCTGAAAATGGCATGTGACTTGTTCTATTCTATTTCAGAACTAAGCATTAGGTTATATGTCTTTTCTCTAGCTATGACCCGGTTCAGTTTTTGTTTTTTATTTTGTTTTGTTTTACTTAGAAAAGTAGCTTTCAGTTCTCATCTTCAAAACAAAATCAGTCTCTTAAAAATGAACAGATCATTCACAGGTGAGGAATGTAAACACTTTGGAATTCTGGAGAAAAGACGTGCTTCGTGCACAGCTAAGTAAATATGAATTGCTTAATTTTGGCACATCTTTTTTCTTACTAGATTGAAAATCCAGCCATTCTGACTGCCTGTTACCATCTGCTTGTTCCTTTTCTGAACACCGACGAAAGGCCTTGGGGAAGATTGACCCTTCAAGGAATAATCCAGCTTCTCCAGGGGAAAATAACTACTTTACCAGAATACTCTTTAGCAACAAAAAAAGGAGCTCCACCTGACCCTCTAATAAAACTGTTTGGAGCAGGACTAAACAACGTCTGAATATAACGGATTATAATTTCTACAGTATGTGAACACTTGCTGATCAAATTGCTGAAGGGCTGTGTGTTTGTAGTTGAGGTTTTCTTCTGCAGTTTTACTTTTAGTTTAGTTTTGTTTTGCAAGAACAAAAGAGGAAGGGCTGCCTAACCAGCCCGCGAGACGATTCCGGCAAGCCTGGTGTTTCCTGAGGTTCACGGCTGCTGACTTCAGCCGGCAGGCACAGAAGTGCATGTTACTGCCGCTGCTGCAAACTGGGTTTTTCCTCTTCCTGTAGTTTGTAGTTTAGAAGAACTGCACATCGGGGACTCCTCCAGCTCCTCCAGACCCGGCCCCGTCCAGCTCTCTCTCAGGGTCCTGCAAGAACCTGTGAGAAGTGGGTCTGTGAGTGTTTTCGTGTGTTTATTCCCTCGTTGAAAAGTGTGTATGTGAGTGGTGTGTGTCAGAGAACTCAAGAGAGGGGAGAAAGACTGATCGATTCTTTGGCCTCAACTTCTGCATCCCGTAGTCGGCAGCTCTGTCTCCAGGCTGGTGTGTCCTGGCGCAGAGCTCCGGGATGAAGTCTCCCTGGAAAATCCTTATGGCGGCTCCTATGTTCTTTCTTCTGAACCTTCACACCTCAGCCTCCCCAGCCTATGATGACCACCCCAGCAGACATTCCAAAAGCCATGCCTGTATAGGTACGTAAATATTCTGAATCCTTTTTATGTGGACGTAATGGGGTCAGATACTTAGCTTGCACAGTAAATCACCTATTCAATGACAGTAGTAGCTGTAAGATTCTAAGGAAGACACCCAGTAATCTCACCAGCAAAGAAAAATTGTGAGTCTTGGAGGGAGTGTTCACACTGTATGCACGTATGTGTGTTTTAGAAGTGTGTGCTATATAGTTGCTAGTTTGAATTAGTCATAAGAGTCTTCCACCTCATTGGTGATTGGAATTTCTTCCCCCTGGATGGGCAGCTATAAGAGCCTGAGATTCTTACCGCCTTACAGGACAGTAGGCAGCATTGCACAGTGGAGAGGGAAGGGACTTTGACCTGTGAATTGCTTCCACCCCTCCCGCCTGTGCTCCATCCCTTACTGTCTGTGAAACTTTGAGCAACTTACTTAACATTTCCATGCCTCTGTGTCTCATTGCTGAAACAAGGCTTATAGGACACACTTCATAGGGATGTTGTAAGAATTGAGCTCATGTGTGTAAATTTATGGAATTTGCACACAGTAAGGATTCAACCATCTTAATTTCCTTCTTTCTGTCAAGGAGTCCAGAGTTGGCAATAATAGAACAGTCACCTGGAAACACTGAACATTGATGGAGATAAGGCTTTTCACTTATATTTTATTGAAATTTTTTATTTTCGAAATTGTTGCTCTTGTTGTTGTCTGTTTAGGTTGTTTGGTTTTTTTTGAGAGGAGTAAAAGTAGGGTAAGAGCTCTGATGTTCACATTGTACCTGGAGCTTCCAGAACAGTGCCGGGCCTTTCAGTGGATCAGTCCGTGGAGACAAGGAGTCTCAGAAGTCTGAGTAGCATGTATTTAATGAGTAGATTTCAAAATAGAATCCTGATTTACGAAGCCAGAAAAGAAACTTGAGGGATAAGTGTGATGGCCATCTCTTACAAATGGAAAATTTGGACACAGATTATGACACAAGGAAATTATTTCTGGAGACAGTACAAGAAACTATCTAAACTAGTCCTATTTCCTGAAAAAAACATGATTTATATATTTATAATGACCATGACATGTCATTATACATATTAAGTAACACATGTCTGGTTCCAAACTCTCCTTTTAAATTAAAACCTTAAGACCCAGACTCTCTGCAAATCTGTTCTCTATAGGTCCAGAAGCAGAGATCTGTGGCCCCACTGGAACCATTCCTGAGAGGTCATCCTATTTAGTTTCATTAAATAATTATTTACCACCATTTTATTTTCTCAAAACAAATTCCTAAAGCCTGTCAAATGGAAATACGCTTGATAAAGTGAAATCAGCTCTACTTCTAGGATGGTTGCAAATGAAATATTTAGAATTAGGTAAGTCGTCTAGACCTCCATCTTTATGAAGTAGACATGAGATACTCATTCCTGCCCCTGTGTCATTCCCAATGAGGCATAGAGAGTTAGAAGAAGGTGTTGAGGGGATTCCAGGATGGGATTGTTCAGATTATCTTATTACTGCATAACAAATTCTAAAATAACAGTTTTGTTATCTCACGACTTTGTGGGTCAAGTATTTTTCACAGTCTGGCTGGTGATTCTTCTGCTCCATGTAAGGTTGACTAAGGTCACTAGGGATGGATCTGGAATGAGCTAAGACAACTTCCCACATGTTTGGCACATTGGGGAGGGAGCTGGCTACAAGGCTGGCTCAGCTGGGAATGTCTGTCAGAGCTTTTACACTTGGCCTGTCCAGCAGAGCAGTCTCAATGCAGTAGGACTTCCTGCATGGTAGCTCAGAGATCCCAAAAAGAGAGAGTTCAAAAGACAAGAACTAGAAGCTGCCAATCTCTCAAGGCTTGGGTCTGGAAAGTGGCACAGCATCACTTCTGCCATCTTGTATTGGTTAAAGCAGTCATCTTATATTGGTTAAAGCACTTCTGCCATCTTGTATTGGTTAAAGCAGCCCCTCCACTCAGACTCAAGGGGAGGGGACATGGATCCCTCCTTTTGATGTGGAGTATCGAGGCATTTGTGGCCACCCAGGTTCATTCAGGTTGCCCGTACAAATATTCCATGGCCCCGAGAGCTCAAGAGAGTCTGTTCTGATTAGGTCTGATAATGATTTAGCACCCGTTTCCCACCACTGCACAAGTTCTAGAGAACTCTGCCTGAATAACTTGTCCAGCTGTCATCATCATAACGAGAAAGGTGATGCAAGAAGACTCCATCATGTGATCCACATTTGCTAAGTGCTGTGTGCTGAGCTGGGTGCCGCAGGTGGTTTGAACAGGTGTCTTTCTGTTTAAAGGTGGCTTCTTGGGGAAACGGACTCAGAAATTTGTGTGTATGAGTTCATTGAGGTGAGCTCTTGGGGAAAACACCTGTGAGGGAGTGAAGGCAGCAGAGGTGGGCAGGAGAGGGTGTGCAGTGCTGTAGCCACACAAAAAAGGGGGGAGGGCTTCAGCCAATGCCTTGGAAAGCTCTGGAGCTGAAATGACTCTTTAGAGCCCCCCTGAAGTGGGTCCAGACCTTGGAAGCCCCATCCTGAACAGTCACAGGGTGTGAAGTGACCCATGGGGGAAAGTGCCCCCTTGTAGAAGCAGTGCATGGAGATGGACTCTGGGGTGCCCGCTCTGCACCAGCACCCCCAGCAGCTGGAGGGGAGTTTGTCTCCTGAAAGAGGAACTGGGGGTGCCCTTACTCTCAGGTCAGATGTCGAAGTGCCTCAGGAAGCAGTGAGGTAAGCTCACTCACAGCTGGCAGTAAGAAGAGCCTCACAGGGAGGGTGGGATGAGAGACGAAATTACCAAATTAACAGCTGGGCTTCTGTTAACCTCAGCAACCTTCAGACGAAAAGCAGGACTGTATGCCTTCAGATTCATTGGCCCCCATTGTCCAGAGTTTGCACGTAGTAGTTCAGCCCACGCAGAGATGGACTCTCTTTTCGCTGTCAATCCACCTTCCCGGTGGAGACAATCTCGGCCAAGACTAAGAGGAAGGTGGGAGGGAGGGGAGCTCACAGGGCACATGTGGCTGCCAGGGTTGTGGAGGGAGAGGGCAGCTGTCACAGAAGTGGGGATTGTTGTGACTGGAGAGCTACATAGAAGTTCCTGAGTGGCTGAGCCCACAGCCCCATCATAAACAAACAACTCCAGCTCCTATGCCAAGAGGAGCCTTTGCGGTGGGAAACCAACCAGCAGACCTGAAGGGCGTAGCCTTGAACATATTCCAGAATCAGAACTGTGCAAAGCCCAGATGGCCTCTTTCCCAATTTGCTGTAATTCCTTTGCACTGAACTGTACATCCCATTTGATCACTCAGCAAACGCTGATTCTACTGTGCATGAACAGGCAGTGCCTCTTTCTGCCACTTTTCAAATGTTATGAAATCAATAATAAGCCATGTTCATTTTTGCAAAACATCATTTTCTTCACATGGGTGATTTAAGGGCAAAGTAATCCTTATGTTTCTAAGTCATTGACCTTTAAATTAATTCATTGAGTTTTGAGGGTTTTTTTTTTAAAGCCCTGTTTGGTGCTCAGGAAGCTTTTATAAAGGTTTTTTTTTTTTTTTTTTATTTAACAAAGACCTTTTTTCCCTCATTCATGTTTGGTTAAATATATAAAATGCCTTCAGAGTCTGTTAAACCCCACCTCCCCAACCACACACCACACGCAGAGTGGTCAGAGATGACTTTACAGTTTGAATGATAAAGAGGAAGAAGTGGCCCTATGGTTTCTAGCCAAGGTAAATGGTAAAATGATAGTGTCACTGACAAAAACAGGAAAGGTTTAGACAGAGCCAGCAGTGAAGGCTGAAAATTTATGATCGTAACTTACATATACAGAAATTGCATTTTCTCTGTTTCTCTCTACCTGAACACTTGTTCATAAGCCACCACCATGGCCGCTGACATTTCATCTTTCCACTTAATGTGCGTAGATTTCGTCTGCTCTGGGTAACTCAGGGCCCTCCTCCTTCCCCCGCTCTCTGAGGGTTGGTCTCAGTTCTCCAGGAGGGCATGTGTATCACCCTGACACTTCCAGTCCGCGGACGTCAGAGCTCCCACACTGGGTGTTGTGGTGGGTGCAGCTCTTGGGCTGGTCTCCACAGAGTCCACGCTCACTCCCTGCTGAGCTGCTGCTCACTTCCACCCTTGCGGGCCCTGCAGACCCCTCTAGGTGAAGCCAGGATGCCCACTGGTTCCCAGCTGCAGCCAGAGCCCTCTGCACTTGTCCCTCACTTTTCACACTCCCTCTACTTAGTTCCCTACTGTTAGTTTTAGATCATCATAGAATTTAACCCCAACCTTGGCACAGAGGGTGGGTTTCTCTCTGATCATCTCAGTTTTCACTAAATTCACGTTTGCCTTTTTTTTTTTTTTCTGGATTGTTTTGGGGTCACAGCTCTGAAGAGAAAGACCACAAAAACCCTCTAGACACATACCCACAACTTGGGGGAAGAGTCACAAAGTGAGCAAAACTGAAAGAATCCAAGTAGACAGTATGCTTTTCTTTAAGAAGAAAGTGAATAAATTTCTTTTTTTGAGGGAAGAAGGGCAATAAACTACATCATAGTTTAAATGTACTATGACAAAGAGGAAAAAAGAAAAAGAATGTTGCAAAGCATTAAGCAGAGTAAAATCCCCACAGAGTTATAATGTGCTCATCTCTCTATTTATATAGTTGTCTTCCCAGATAGGATGAACAGCAAAGTGCTAATAGTGGTTGCATGATTATCTTCAAGTGATGAGGTTACAAATGACATTTCTTTTCAGTGCATTCCTGAATTTCCCACATTTTCCAGATAAGCTTAAGACATGGTGGTTTAAAGCAAGAGAGCTTGGGCTCTGAGGCCAGACTGCCTGGGTTTGAATCCGGGCTCTGCCACTCTGTACAAATGTGACATTAAGGGCACAGCTTCACCCTCTGCACCTTATGTCCCCTGAATGTAAGGTGAGAATTACACGGGACTTGCATCCTAGGGTGGTGTGGAGGGCTAATGAGTAAATACACAGGAAGAACTTAGAACTATGCTTGGTACAGATTAAGTACCCAGAGGGGTTGTGGTTATATATTATTTTGGAAATCAGGGGAAAAAATATTGAAAATATGCTATAGGAAGTCCTGAAATTAAACCAATCATAAGGCAAAGGGGCCTGAGTAAACTGAATGATTACATGCCGATCTTGTGTAAATACAAATTCTCTAATCTTGGATATCTTAAGGGAAGATTTACTTAGAAAAAAGATTTCCTAGTGCATTAGCTTTCTATTGCTGGGTTATCAATTGCCACACATGCAGCAATTTAGAGCAACATAAATTTATTATGTCACGGATTCTGCACATCAGAAGTCTGTAAATAACACACCTTGGTTCTCTGCTTAGAATTTTCCAAGGCCAAAATCAAGATGTCAGTGGGGCTGCAAGATAATTTAGACTCAGGTTCTCTTGCAAGCTCACTGGTTGTTGACAGAATTCAGTTTCTTGGATTTGCAGGGCTGAGGTCCCATGTGCATGCTAGCTGTCAGCTCTTAGAGGCTGCCCCTCTCCAAAAGAAGTTAACAACACAGCTGTTCCTTCCTTAAGAACAGCTGGAGATGAGGCATTATGCTGTACATCAGAAATTGACACATTGTAAACTGAGTAGACTTAAATTAAAAAAAAAAAAAAGCAGCTGGAGAGATCTCTCTACGTTTAAAGGGCTTGCATGATTAATGCAGAGTCCACCCAGGATAGCCTTGATGAACTCAAAATAAGCCAACTAGAGTCCTTACTTACATATGTAAATTCCCCCTTACCATACTTCTCATAGACAATAACATAATCATGGAAGTGACATCCAATCCCATTCACAGGCTCTGCCCTCACTCGGGAGGAGATGAAATAAGGCCTCTATATCAAGAGGCAGAAATCTAATCATTCCGCCCACCACTCATAGAAATGCTTAAAAAAGAAAAAGTCTTCAAACTAAACCCCAGATAATGTTGCAAACGAGAATTTATGTGATTTAGTCCCAAAGTGATTCACCCAATAGGCATGGATATATAATGGAAATTAATAGATGAAGAATAAGTTGTGAGTTGAATGTTTTTTGTTTTGTTTTGTTTTGTTTTGTTTCTGAGGGGAGGGGGTCGCTATTCCAGCTTTTTCTCCTGGCCTTCACACTCAGAATCTGGAAAGGAAAACAAATTACTCCACTGCCATACTGTTTCTCTCGTAAATGAGTTGTTTATCAATGTGAGTACAGAGGACAAAGTCCCTGTCTGAATCTTCCTCTGGACAAAGCCCATCTTTTAAAGTATGACTCTCACGATAACAAAACTCAAATGCAAAATGCACAGATTAGCTTGCCCTTTATTTTATTAACATAAACCCCAGGTTCTTTCTGATAAAAACGAATGCAGGAGGGAATTCTGTTGATGGTGGTGTGAGGGGTTGATGAGTCCTCTGTGCAAAAGGCCAAGCATAAAACTGGACAGACTATCACAAGCAACCAACTCAGGGCACTAAAATTCAACCAGTGGCACACAAAGAACTGAAGAGTGTTTATTCTTGAAAAACAGCTTTAACTTCATGAAGAACAGTGAGACTCTGACCTTTTTGCCTGAGGCTGCTCCATCTACCCTTGCCTCAGCTTAGTTAGTGAGAACAGTGGTTTCAATCACTGTGGAAGTGTCTGCATAAACCAGCAGGTCTACCGCTAATGGGGCAGACTTGATTCAATCAGGATTCAGAGATCCCTGGCTTTGTTGGCTAAGTGATGGACTCTGTTGGAAATTAACAAAGAGAACCTGCAGCTTTGCCAGCTCCAGGTTTTGGCCCTCAACGGGACAATGAAGATTAGCCAGAAATTTAACAGAGAGACCCTGGTAATGTGAGCATCATAGAAGGGCTAAGATAAGGTCTCCATATACCCTGATGGATTGGAAAATTATGCATGTGTTGGGAAGACCTGAAAGTGCCCAAGAAAAGTGAAAATCAAGGGAGACTTGAGAACTAGCTACAACTTTGAATGTACTCTCCAACCCATTTGAATGCATTCCCTTTATTTCATAAAAAATAAGAGGAAGGAATACTTCCCAGGTCATTCTATGTTTTATGCTAATGCCAAATCCAGACAAAGACATAACAAGAAAAGAAAATAACAGACCAGTATCCTTTATGGACATAGATGCAAAAATCCTTAATAAAATATTAACAGGCTAAATCCAACAACACGTAAAATGAATTATACATCATGCCAAGTGGGGCTTAGCCTAGGAGTGCATGTTTGTTTTTTGACATCTGAAAATCAGTTAATAGGATATACCAAATCTGTAGAATAGAAGCTATAACTACACTATCATCTCACTAGAAATAGAAAAATTATTTGAACAAAATACATCACTCATCCATGTTAAAACCTCTCAACAAATTTTGAAAGAAAAAGGAACTTCTTCAACTTGATAAAGAGCATCTATGAAAACCCTACTGCTAACTTCATATTTAATGATGGGAAACTGACTGCTTTCCTCCTAAGATCAGAAATATGGTAGGGATGTCTACTCTGACCACTTGTAGTTAACATTGTTTTGAGGATTCTATTCATTTTAATAAAGAAAGAAAAATAAAAGGGCATGCAAGTTGGAAAGGAAAAAGTAAAACTGTCTATTTTCAGACTACATGTTCTAGAATGTAGAAAATCCTAAGGTATTTAAATAAAACTACTACAACTAATAAGAGGCTTTGACAAAATGGCACGATTCAAGATTAATGTAAAAATCAATTAATTTGTTTATATTAGCAACAAACATTCAAGAACTGAAATTAAGGAAACAATTCCATTCACAATATAATAAAAAAAACCTCAGGAATAAATTTAATGAAATATATGCAATTATTCACCCCTGAAAATGACAAATGTTGCTGAGAGAAATTAAAGGATGCTTTACAGAAATCTTGCTAATGGATCAGAAGACTTAATAATGTTAAGATGGCAGTACTCTGCAAATGGATCTACAGATTAACACAATTCCAATCAAAATCCTAGCATCCTTTTTTTTTTTTTGGTAGAAATTGGCAAGCTGATCCTAAAATGTGTACAGAAATGCAAAGAAGCCAGAATAGCCAAAAATTTTGAAGAACTCTATTGGAGAACTGACAGTATCTTATTCCTCATTTCAAATCACACACAATTATTAACTCAAGATAGATCATAGACTTTAAGGTAAAAGCTAAAACTAAAAGCTTCTAGAAGAAAGTGTAGAAGAAAAATTTTTGTTACTTTGGATTAGACAAAGACTCTTAGATATGACATCAAAAGAACTATACAAAATGAAAAAATTGATAACTTGTACTTAATTAAATTTAAACACTTTGCTCTCAAGAAAACATTAGAAAGTGAAAGAATATTAGAAAATAATATTCACAAATCATGTAGACTTCAGTGTAGCAATGATTATTTTAATTAACATGATTGATAATTTTCACTTTCAAAATCGAAATTTTTTATTGAAGTATAGTCAGTTACAATGTGTCAATTTCTGGTGTACAGCGTAATGTTTCAGTCATACATACATTTGTCAAAATCCAAAATTTTAACGTGTGCTGTGTAACACTCAGAAGTGTATAAATTTCAAGATTCAATAGATCTGGGTTGGAATCACCAGCCACCCAGTTAGCAGTTGAATCATTGCTTACCTGAAAGGCTTTAGATACATTGCTTAACCTCTCTAAGACTCATATTTCTCACTTGTAAAATGGGAAGTACCAATCTCATGAGGGTGCTGTGATGATTAAATGAGATACAGTTTGTGAAAACACCTAGCAGAGAGCTGAAAGAACAAAGAAAATGCCATTTCACATTTGCCTAAAACTTAGTAAGGTAGAAGGAAACTATTAAAAAGCTCATTCTTTGAGAAATTGTTTTATATAATATAATTTATTGGGGTTTTTTTTCTAATTGTAAAATAATATATGGCTTTCATAGAGATTTTAGAAAATACAGAATGTTTTTAAAGAATATAATCAACTGTAATCCCGAAACTCAGATGATCACTATTGACATTTGGGTATATTTCCTTTCGAAACTGCCTAGGTTTGTATTTCCAGTGTTTGGATCTTGTTTTATTGTTTTGTTTGATTTCTAAATTTGGATTGCTAAGTAGACAATCTAAAATTAAACACCTTTTTCTTTCAACAAAGCATTGGTAATAAATTTGGCAGTAGTAAGCCTTTGCTGGCAGATGAGAATTTTTCAAGGTAGCAAGTAGGTTTGCGGATAAAAATGATTGGGTACAGTCTAAGATTATTTTCCTATCTGTCTATCCACCTGTCTACTCATTTATCCATCATCTGTCTACCCTTTTTTCTATCCATCCATCCACCCACCCACCCGCTCACCCACTCATCCATATATTTTTCTATCCACCCCTCCTCTGTCTCTATCCTAGAATTCAAATACAGAAGTAAATGGAAAAATAAAGCCATATATTTTCTGAAAGAAAATCTGACTGGTTAATTTCTTAATAGTGAGATCTGATTTTACCATTTATGTTTATACAGAGGAGTTTTTCATAGTTTGAATGAACTAAATCTGCAGCTCCAACATTTGACAAAGATGCATATGAAGTCTGCAATAGCAAAGAATTTCTCTTAAAATATTGCATAAGCAAAAATGGATTGAAAAGATTAATATTTCAATTTGTCAATTTTTCTGAATATATTAGAGTTTAACAAGGTCTCTCTAAGTGAAATTATAATAGATATAATTAAAAGATAAGTCTTAGCAAAAATTTTTTATATATTCCCCAGAAATTGAGAAAGACTCCATTGATTAAATAACAAATGTTTTTGCAAGTCAAGTGGTTTCCAATTATTTGCTTTTAATACAATTGAAGGGAGACTTAATAGAGTTATCAGGTCGTAGATTATTTGACATAATTTTTAATGATAGATCACTCTAAGATTTTTGACGTTTAACTCAGAAGAAGTTAAAGAATTGAGTGATATTACCATATGAAAAGTCCTTCCATTCTCATTTACTTACTTACTTATATGTTTTCTCAGCACTTACTTCTTTAAAAATGAAAAATAAGAACAGACATAATACTTGACATGAACCTTGTGTCTTTACATGAATAAGTAATGTTTTTCAACAGATATAAGTGCTTGTTTTAAAAGCCCAACCATCTCATTAGGAGGTATAATTCCAAGAAAATGTTACATTTATTATTTAGAAATTGTTTATCAAATTGGCAATATGTATTGTTTAGAAAAGTTAATTTTACTAATAAGGAAAACTCTGTCCAGAAGTATTTTTAATACTGAGTGTTATATTCACAAAAAATGAAAGTTTTGTTTAAATTTTATACATAATTTTAGTGTTAAGAAGTATAATAGGGTGAAAAATAAAATACTTTAAACCATAAAAATATATCATATTGGGATAAAATTCTAGTGGAAGAAAAATTCAATGAAGTAAACTTCATTGACATATGAATTCAAGGAGAGGAATTATCAATGCAAATTTTTCACTGTAAAAGAAGAATTGGATTATATATTTTTAAGAGGGTGAAAGGAGGTATAAATCACTATAATATTTAGATTTCTTTGGATACATATAGAAGCTTAATTTATTATTTCTATTGTAATATTTACAATCCTGGAATTATACCCTTTGCAACTAATAAAACTGATATTCATTAATAATATTTTAACATCTATTAAAATGTAGAAGTGTACACAGTTTTTCTAATTTCTTTTGGGGCTACCAAGCAAAATGTTTGAAAACCATTGGTCTGTACTCTATAGACTGTACAGCAGGAAGCCAGTGCTCTGTACTCTGACCTTCAAAGCTCTTCATAATCTGACCCCTTCCTACCTCTCTCGCTCTTCCTTTCCCATAGACCTTGGGCTCTAGTCTAGGCCAATTCTTTTCCTTCTCACATCCAAGTCTTTAAAAATGCTACTGCTCTCTTCGTGTCTTTTTCTGTCGAACACGGTCCTCCCATCCCTTAACACTCAGCTCCTCCAGGAAACTGTCACTGCTTACCCAAGGCAGAGTTAGTTTCTCCCTCCTCTGTGTTCCCAAAGCACCAAGTCCCCCCACCAGGCACTTACGGGTTGCAGTGACTCGATTGTTTCTCTGATCCTCCGTATTCTTACTGATCTGTGACTTTTTATATTCACCTATCTATCTTAAAGCCTCTGATCACATAGTGGGTACTAAAAAGTATGTGTTGACTAACAGCAGGATGGAATGGCTCCTGGGTCTTCATTCTCATTACTGTATTATTTATTCTTTATATATTTCCAGATGAACCAAGCCAGTCATCCTGCATCTCTCAGCACAGTCTGCTCACTTCCTCTCACTGCTGTTGCTTGGGCTCTGCTGCCCCTTGGATGCCCTTAGCCCTGTTCTCACCAGTAAGTGCTCAATACAGTGCCTCTTTCACTGCCTGTGTTCTTGGGAGAGTCGGCAGTTTGGAGCTCACCAAGCATTTTCTCATAAAAATGATGTTCCAGGTGATGGTTGGCTTAGGCCATAGAGCTTAATCTGCCCAAATGTAGTGAAAAGACAAGCTATCGGCAGTAAAAAGAAAATTCAGCCATAGGAAAGTAAAAAGATTTTTGCTATTACAACAAGTTTTTCAGAAATAAGAGGGTTTCTGGGCTTCTATTTTAAAAAGAGTCATAGAAGATATGCCTTTGCCCTATGGTGGTCTCAGCAGTGGGACAGAGACTCACGTTGGTTAAACGCCTGCTCAGTGCCAGGTGCCATGTGCATTTTATGTGTGATACCACTCAATCCTCACAACACTGCTGCCAGGTATTTCAGATAGTCTTTGCTGAATTACAAGCCACTCCACACCTACACAGCGATCATTTATTAGCTCACAGTTCTGCAGGTTGGCAATTTTTGACTGGAAAGTGTGGGGTGGCCCTTCGGCTGGTCTGGGCTGGGCTAGCTCCTGCTGCTGCACTCAGCTGGTAGACAGTGGAATGACAGGGGCTGGGTGATCTAGAACAGCCTTGTTCACAAAGCTGGTAGTCGGGAGACTTACTGGGGCACCTCGGTTTCCCTTCCTGTTGCCTCTCCAGCAGGCTAGCTCCAGCTCACGGCTGTAAAGTTCTAAAAAGGCCAAAATGGAAGATGCAAGGCCTCTGGAGGCCACAGTTCAGCTCTGACGTGCTCTCACTTCCTCTGCATTCCACTGGCCAAAGCAAGGTCACAAGGCCAGGTTCAGAGGGCTGGGAAATAGACACCACCTCCTCATGGAAGGAAGGGTAAGAAATCTGTGGCCATTTTTAATGTACCACAAGGTGGTGGTGGGGGGGGGGGTTATTCTATTTTGTGGGTACCAAAATCTGGGTTCAGAGAGGTTAGCCATCCTGCCAAGTACATCAACTTGTAAGTAATAGAAGTGATATTTGAACTCAGGTCTGAGTCCCAAATTATTCACTCTCTACCAGACCATAGCTTCTCTCTTCTCTTGCCTGCCTTCCACTCTCTTTTCTTCTCCTCTCCTCTCCTCCCCTCCCCACCACGTCCAGACTGAGAGGAGGAAGCAGAAGAAGGTGAAGGTACACTATTCATCTCAGGGAAACGAGGCTGGCAGTGAGATAATTTTAGGTGATTGTTTTCTTACCTTTCTTTCATCCTTTCCTTTTCATCAACATGAGAAAGGCCTGGGGTTAAGCTTATTGATTAGAATTACAACATATAAAACTGTATCCTCTGCTCCCACCCAATTCAGGAAATCTGAGAACAGAATTTAGGTGTTTCTAGAAGGGCATTGGGGTGGGGGGAGGGGGGTCAGAGAGGGAATGTACTTGATAATGGCGACAGGGATGCAGAGACCCAAATCTAGGTGTGGTGTGACTCTAAAACCTGTGCTCTACACTTCTCTACGGCCCAAACCAGAAACTGAAAAGTCTTCCTTGATTTTCACTTTTCATCCCATTTCTTATCAATTCCTTAATAAATCTAATCAGGTCAACTTCCACAAGAGGTCCCAGATCTGTCCATTTTCCTTCATCCCCCCTGCCACTCATTACTCTATCCAATCAGCTGTCATCCTTCTCCAAGACCAAAATAGCCTCCTTCTTCATCTCTCTGCCCCCATATTTGCCCCCTACGATCCTTCCTCCTCATGACAGCCAATGTGATATTTTAAAGACACAGATCAAAGAGCAGCAGCCTCCTCCACAAAGCCCATTCATAGCTCCCCGTTCCTCTCAGGATGACTCTCTACCACTTTTGAAGTCTGCAAAGCCCAACGGCCTGACCTCTGCCTCTCCCTGCACCTCATCTCCTCATGTCAGGGTTTCCCAGGCTCATTGCCATCAAGTGGGTACCAGCTCCTCCTGCCTACAAAGCCTGCCCGGCTCCTCACACTGCTTGTTCCTTTCTGTTATATTAGCCATTTTTGCGTGTGTTTTTCAGAGAGGCCTTCTCTCCCCATCAGCTCTAGCTAAGGTTTATACCACCCTCTTCCTCATTATCCTCTGTTACTTCGCTCTGTTCCTTCTCTTCGCAGGACCTGAAGTTACTTACAATTGTGTGCTTGCTTACTTGTTTCTAACCACTTCTCCCTAATAGAGGGTAATCTCTGAGAGGGCAGGAACCCTCTCGGTTTGTTCTCAGCAAGTACTCAGAGCTCAGCACCATGCCAAGCATCTAGAAGGGATTCAGTACACACTGTGTTCCAGTCCCCGCTCCGCTGCTCACTAGCTACATACTTGGCAGGGCACGTAACCTCCCTGAGCACCCGATGGCTGGTCTGTACAACAAGAGCAATAATTCCTACATCCGTGCGTTGTTGTGGAGTTTGAATGAGATGATAATGTATGCAAAACACCTTGAAAACTGCGGAGAACCTTCTAGCCGTGTGATGAATTATTTATGCCCTGGCTTGGGTCAAAAAGGAAGCATCATCATGCCGACCCTGGTTCTGACAACTGCCAGGTGCTTTCAAGGCTTCTCGATGAAGTGTAGGCTTCAGACAAATGGGAAATCTAATAGACTGCTCTCTGCAGTTGGCCACATTTCCACCCAGCATAGATATGATTATAATTAGAGTTTCAAGAGTTCTGTTTCATTTCAAAAGGATTCCACGGTACAGTCTGCAGTCTACCTGAGATGTGTGTCTAGAAGCAGATTTGTCTGGCAGGTGTTTTCATTCTGGCCCATTCGCTTCTTTTCCTACAATATCAGGAGTGTCTGTTTCTATTACACTCATTATTTTCACTTGCCAGGTGAGAAGAGCTTTTCTACATGGGAGGTTTCAGATGGTGACCACTGAGCAAAATATGTAGTTCTCACCCACGCTCATCACTTCCAGAATGAACAGTAGCTTGGACAAACTTGCTTCAGCCGACCCAGGACTTTTCTTAGCAGCCAGAGAATAGTCTGTAATGGAAGGAATCACTCTACCCGTGCATTTCTCCAAGGAAAAACATTTTTTTTAGCCTGTCAAGACAGTGAGCTCTCTTATTGGAAACCATAGCAAAGTCAATTTCTCCATCCTTGCTGCTAAAGAATTCAGGACACACCTCACTGCAGACCCTAAATTAACAATCCAGGGGGAGCTGAGCTCACTGGAAATGGGCAGGGATGTCTAGGACAGCAGGATCAAAATTAAAGCTGAGCCCAAAATGGGCGTTTTCATATTTCAAGCCCCATTACCTGCCTTTTTGCAGCATCTTTTTGATCATAACTCTTCACTAGGCAGAGTAGCATCGTGGTGGGAGCCACCCAATCTTCAGAGACCACTGACTTTTTTTTTCTCGGTTCCTTTTTATTTATCTAATGATTTCCAACTGTAGCCAGCAGTGCTAAGGAACCACAAATGTCATAAGAGTCCTTGATGGGATTCCTCTGAGTGAAGGAAAAGCCCGTATCTGTAAGTACCCATAAGCAGATTGGTTTCAAGCAGCACAATTCTCTTTACATCCATCCTTCCACATCAAAAAAAAAAAAAACAAATATATACCTATGTTTCAATCCATTCTGGGTGCCAAATGCTGCAGTTTATTGGTAACACTCCATCTGAAGTGATTGCTATGCAAGATCTCAACCCAGTCTCTACCATGTTCTTTAATCCTGAGCCGCACTTTGTGACCATTTGCTCTAGAATCTGCTGGTTGATTTAAGAGAGGGCACTGGTTGTTTCACACCAGCATGAGAAGTGGAGCCACGTCCTGTGATGCGATGGAGAAAAGAGTAAGCAATGTCATCAATGAGATGACCGAGCCACAGCACAAATTCCTTAGCCCTTTTCTGTAGAGGTCCCCAGTGATGACAACTGAAGGGTCCCTCGGGTGGCTCTCCAGTCAGCTTGCTTCAAGTCAGCCAACATCTCTTACCTCCTTCTTCCAAACCAGGCCCTTGCATCAGGCACTCACGGTTAAAGATAGTAACACCCCATTCCTGCCGTTAAGGAACTTACATTCTAACTCTAAACTCTTAAAAACAGGTTCCAGAAGGGTACATAACGTGTTAGGTTACACCATTTTAAGTGACTGATCCAATATTTCAATCTGGCTTAAAAATAAAAACAAAACAAGGTTTATTTTTTATTTCAAAGCTTCTCCCTTTTCAACTATACCATACTGCATCTTTTTATCAATTATACAATATAATTATAATTGTTTTCCAGTTGCAGTTATTCAAATGTGTTTAGCTCCACTTAACACAGCAGGTAATCAGCAGAGACATAAATCAAGGTGTAAAAATGTATTATAAATGTTGAAATATTCACATATATTAACTATATTCTGTATATTTAAAATAAAAGTAAAATTGGTTTATCTCTGGGTGATTTAAGTGATGTTTATCTTTTTTATGCTGGTGTGTATTTTTAAATTTTTCTAAAATGAGATTTCATCGCATCTAGAAAAGTTATTTTTAAAATAAAAAATATATATGAAAGTGCTTTTTAGACCGTAAAATGCTAATAAGTATCAGCTAGTGAATTAATTGCAATGTAATAAAACCCTCAATGCATGGATTAAGCTAAAAGCACATCTAATTAACCCTGATAGTTGATGTTGATAAATGCCCCAGAGGAGGGTGCTCTCAGAGCAGTAAGACCGCGGTTATCAAGATGGAACTGTCTCACGTTTGGTGAGCCCAGCTTTGCCCAGCCTTCCCTAAGGGTTACAGAACTGAGGCCAAAGCCTGGTCAGGTGTTGCAGTATCTAGAAAGGTAGATGTCTCTCTGTCTTTGTTGACAATCTCTCATTTTACAGAAGGTTTAATTTCTTTCTTTCTAGAAATGCCCAATTGTACTATTCGCATCTGTTACCCACCCCTTTCCCTCAAAGAGTCTTGGTGGGAGTTTGGTTTTAATGACACTGCTTGTCAACTTGGGTCCCCAGCTCCTTGAGCAGATGGATAATAGTGAGCTTACTACTGGGCCAGGCAGCCTGGAACTTCTTCATTTTGGATGTAAGCCTTCTTTTGCCTGCTTGGAGACCAACCTCTGCTAATAAGTGCCTCTCCTGCTATCTCAATGAAACCTAACCTTTTCCTCTCAGACTTACTGATCTTTGACCAACCAACCTCTTGTGTGCAGAAGAAAGAGCCCCCTCCATTTGACAAAGGAGGTTTGGGCTTCTCCAGCAGTTTCAGAGATCAAGGTGTTAGCCTGGTTGTTCTGTGCCTTCACCCTTACCATACATCAAGGTAGCATAAGGGATATATTCCTAATTTAATCCAAAGTTCCTTCTAGACACTTATTATATTGGTACATGCTTTCGAGCAGAGTGCTTTATAGCTGGGAGGTCAAATAATATTTTCCAGGAGTGTTATCATTTCAAAGGCACCTTCAGTTGCACTGTTATCTCATTTAATCATCATAGCAGTCTTATGGGAAAGTTATTACCTACTTTGCATTGAGGAAACCAAGGCTTCGGAAGGATGGATAGTGAGTCTAAGATTCAAGGGCAGAACTTAATCCCAGGTCTTCTGACTCCGAATGTTGAGCAATTTCTGCTGGTTTTCTACAATTAAAGATCTGACTCCAGGTCACAGGCTGAGAATATGTAGGATGGGAATGACCCTATTCACAGCGAAGCCATCCACTGCAGAAGGGAAGGAGCGGGATCAGGGAAGAAGCCAGTGTCCACTGAGCTTCTCCTCAGTGCTGGCTGTCCTCCTCGCAACATCTCCTTTAAATGTCACCTCTTTCTCCCACGTGATCGAAAAGAAATGGAAATAAAGTGAGATTCAGTTACTTCCCTGAAGTCACACAGCTTACAAGTGACAAAACTAAACTGACAACCAGTCTTTCTGACCCCCAAACCCACGATCTTCTTAATCACATTTCACATCTCATTACAACGCAGCACATTCAAGCACATGTAGATTATAAAAGGCATGGCAAAGAAAAGTCCTCTGTTTTGGAAAGGCTGGTGTTCTTAAGGACACACACATACTTCCCCTTTCTTTTCCCTGACCCTCCAGCACAGCTTCCTGTGTGACACTACTGACATGCTCTTCTGCCCCCTTGCAGGGTGTGTGCTGGTGGTATCCGTGATTGAACAGCTTGCTCAAGTTCACAACTCAACGGTCCAGACCTCGATGGAGAGACTGTGCAGCTACTTGCCTGGTAAATACAGAAAGGGTCACGTGGCTTTGGGTCTGCTTTTTCTTACTCATGCACCGTCATTGAGTGAGTTTCTACCCTATATGTGCTTATAGAGGAGAATCTGATTGTGTTATTTCTGTGAGTTGATATTCTTATGGGGCTCATAGAAATTAAAAGAAACACATACACACAAAAAAAACTCTAGGCAGTTTTTCCCCTTGACATTCATTTTCTGTCATGGCAGAATGAGACTGCTGTGGACATTTAGGGAATAAAACGTAGAATGGCCAATTTTCATTTTTATGTGTCACATTTATAATAATTTGCCCACCTGGTGATCATTGCTGTAAGTGCCATGAAGGTCAAAATAATGAGTAATGAATAATTTCCAATGATTTATGTCAGTTTAACCACATACACATTTTCAGACGCATGCGCAGCCCTACGAACTCAGAGCTTTATTTAGGCTGAGAAGACAAGGGATCTTAAAACTCCAAGCAGGAAAATCATCTGGGAACATTCCATTGATCTGAACTGGATCTCAGTAAAATCCCTTACACATCCTGCAAAAGAAGGAAGTGATTAGTAGTTTAAACAAATTGTATAGTTTTTCATTCTCGGCAGAAAGAAAATGTTGATTCTGTTTCCCTTACAGAGTACTGTTAGGTGTGCAGGCAATATGAATAAAATTCTTTGAGAGTCAAATTTTCATTCACTTGATGTTAAGGAACTAATTCATCAAAGATACCTACGTTATTTTTTCTAAGTAAAGTAGCTGGACTCGTGGCAATTGTGTCTTTGATTTAATAGACAATGTCAATGGCAGCAAAACATTTTCAGACAATTTATTGCAAGTAGTCACAATGTGCACTCACAAGCTCATTTTTAAGAATTCAAAATTAAAGACTAGGAGAGGATAATACACAAATACATGTGTTTACAGTGTTCCAGTTTGATCATTGCTAAGATTTTGACATATTTACATCATCTTTCTTTTGTGGAATTAAAATGTGACAGATAAACTTGAAACGCCCTTTGGCCTTCCCCACCCCCAGTTCCACTTTCCTCCCACCTCCCTAGAGAGAACCGCTCATATGAACTTGATGGGTATTGGTTTTGTCAGATTTTATACCTTTACATTCACTTGTATGAATCCATAGACAATGTACAGTATTGTCTGTGGGTAATTTTTTAACCTTTTCTTGGTAGAAGGAAACAAATGTAGAAAACCACACAAAATAAACATATAGCTTTATCAGTTATTAAAAGGTGAACATCCTTATAAACAGAGTCCTGGTCAAGAAGGAATAGATAGGTATCTCCTCCAAAAGTCCCATCCACATGCCCTATCTCATCATAAACCCCTCCTTTCCCCTAAAAAAACCAACATCCTGGGTGTTACTATAATCATTTCCTTGTATTGCTTTATAGTTTTATCACCCAACTGGGTATCTCCAGTCACCATATTGTCACCCAGTTTTTAAATCTTTGATTGTCTTTTAAGTCTACTTTAATCTACAAGTTTCCTTTCCATCCCTTCTTTTTTCCTTGTAATTTAGCTGTGGAATCTGCCGTGTAGAGTTCCTGCATTTTTCTGATTGCTTCCCTGTGGGATAATTGAATATGCTTCTCAGTGCTCTGTATTTCCTGAAAATTGGCAGCTAGGTCCAGAGGCTTGATCAGACTCCAGTTTCGTTTCTTTGGCTAGGCTGTAGATGATGGTGCTTTCTTTCATCAGGAGGACATCGTGAGTGGTTTTCTCTTTTTCATTTTTGTGATATTGGCAGCTGTTGATGCTCTATGACCAGCTTAGTTCATTGGGGGTTGCAAAACAGTGTCATTCGAATCCATCGTTTCATTTAGTGGTTGAAATATATTAGAAACAGTTTCCCTCTTTATCATCATAGTGTAGAGATATTTTTCTCCACAGTTCTTAATGGTACTGTTCATGCTAAGAAAGGCAGGATAAATGCTTGCTTCTTTTGCTTTTACTTGCCAGTTTTCAAATAATTCAATGCCTTTGTATTATCATCCCAAAGTAGTCAACTGGTGTTCTTTAAAGTGTCATTATGAACTCATGAATTTATACACATTTGGTGAGTTTCAGTCTACTTCAATTATCATCCTTTTGAAGCTCTAATTGTCTCATCTTTGACCAGAAGGAACTTCTTCCAGTTAGCTCCTGGGTCCTTTTAACATGAATCTAAGTATCTTGGATAGCTTCCTCACTAACTGATATGACAAGTTGTTCTAGACCGTCTCGTTCATTTCCAACCCCCGGCTTGAAATCAGTAATTTCTCTTATAAGCTCTAGTTTCTTTTAGTGGGAAATAGTATGAAGACCACAATCTGGGTACATAGGAATGTATGCTCCTCAGCTGGTCATTCTCTCTAGGCTTCTTCAGTTGACAGTAATAGAAAATATACATACATACATTTACCTATATTATTATAAGATAAAATATCTAATGAGTTCATACTGGCACTTCAGATTCAAGACTACAGGATTTTTTTTTTTCTTAGTCTCTTCTATATCATAGCTAGCTGTATCTCCTCCTTTCCCACTCAAAGTCCTAATTCTCCAGGACAAGGAAATTGATAGAATTAAAATATCCCATAATTACTGATTTACCTAACAGTATGTCAGTTCTAACACTAGTAGTATTAATTTATTTCATGATCATTGAGAGCAGTTAAAAATTGTTTTTTGAACATGCTTTTCCCATTTTGCCACCCCTTTTAATCATTGTACTATGCTACTTGAGCATATGACCATTACATACAATATATACTTTCCTTTTTCACCCTCATTTAGTTTTATTTCCACCAGCAACTCTATGATTGATGTTCACCACCAGCCCTTATGCAGATGTCTCTCTAGTTGAGTTGGTGTCTAAAGTTCATCCCTCGGGAAGGACTCATGGGAACAATATTCCCTGAATTCTTGCATGTCAGTAACAAGCTGGCTTGCCCTTTATACTTGAAAGTCAGTGTTTTTCTGGATATAAAAATCCTCGGCACACAGTTTCTTTCCCTCAGTATCTTAAATATGTTATTAAAAAGCCTAATGATAATCTAATTTTCTTTTTCTTATATGTCACTTGCTATTTTTGCCTAGTTCAAAGGATTTTTTTTCTTCTATAAAATTTAGTCAACTAACCAGATTATGTCTTGGTGTCGAATATTGATGCTCTCAGGCATGCAGTGTGCTCTCTCAATATGTGGTTTCAAATCCATTTTTTAAAATATGATTTCAAGAAAGTTCTTAGTATTTGTTCAGTTTCCTTGACTTGATTTTCTTCAGGGATTTCTATTATCCACATTTTAAATCTCTACCTGTATTCACGATTTTGCCTATCTCTAGAGTGAATGCTTTTTATCACTTTCATTTATTTTTTTATCTTGAAAATTATCCTGTTTTTCACCTTCTAGTTCTTGTAAAATGTCAGCTATTGTACTCCATTCTTCTTGTGTTCATTCTAATTTAGACTTCATTTCTTTTATAATCTTGTATTCTTCCCTGAGTTTCTAGTCCATGTCTGAGTCTTTCAGGTTCTGATTTCTGTTGTCCTTTCATGTCTTATATCATTTTATTAATGCTTCTCAGCTCATATTGAGATACTGTTATGTTTTAATCCTTTTTTTGGCATGATTTTCTGGCATGCTTTTGCTGTCTGTAAGGATGTGATTCAGTTCCTTCTTTTTTTTCTTCTTATAATAACTTTGTATGGGAGTTGACCTAGATACATTTCTGTTGCTCATTTTTATGTGAAATTAGTTTTCCAAAACTCTTAGAAAGAGAAGTAGTTTAGGATAGATTTTCAAATGCACAGAACTTCTTCTGCTGTTTCTGTGTAGTGTTAAAAAATAAATACATGGCTGCTTTGCATTCTGAGATCTCCTGATTCTTTTCCCCTGCCCACTTTTATCTGGATTTTCTTTGCTTCTATCCAGCTTAATTTTGATTTCAAACCCAGCAGTTTCTATTCACTGTAGGCTGTCCTGGGAGGAAGCTCTGGCAGATCAGTTTCTAGAATTTGGAGATGCCTGACCACCCCAAGCCCTTCAGTCCTTTTAACCTTGAGTCCTTTGCACTCATCTGCTATTGCAGTGGGCAAAACCCTTCCCAGTTTCAGCTGATGTTCTTTAATTGGCCAGCATCCTGTGTCATCAGTACCTATGGGCTGCCTGGGGGATTCTCCTGTTCATCCCGTTCCCTTCCTTTACTGTCTCCCACGCCAGTGTTGATAACCCACAAGTCTCATGCTTGTGAGTGGCTTATCTTTGCCTTAGTTATAGTTTGGGTCTCATTAAGATGTCTAGTTTTGTTGTAAATATTGTCCACAGGGTTTTGGTTTTCCTACCCAGAAGTTGGTTTTTTTTTTTTGGAAGAGATTCAAAAACCTTCTAAGACCCTGCTGCCTCCACCATTGTCTTTCCAGAATCCTCCCTTGTAGGGGCTTTAGTTTTACATCAATGTCTGCTGTATCTACCCCTCTCTAACTGCTGCTTTTCACTCAACATTATGTTTTTTAAAATCCATACACGTCAAGACATATGTGGATTTAGGTGAAGCCTTGTAATTACTCTGTCGTCCTTCAGCGTATAAATGTCTCATATTTTATCTACCCCTCTATTATTGGACAGTCAAAATCTATTATAAAGCTTACTTTATATTTTCACATCTCTCAATTAGAGAAAGAAGATGTTATTACCATTTTACAAAAAACGAAAAACAGTAGTCATAATTATCATTGACTTGTTTCGATTGGTTGTTATTTCTGTGTAATAGACCACACTGACAGATATCACCATTTGTACCTTGAGTTTGATTTTCTCTTTTTCAGCAAAATTGTGTTGTCCAAAGATGAAAGGCTAGGTAAAAATCCTATTTCTCAGATTTTCCTGTCCTAATGTCCTAGCAAAACATAAAACAGCATGAACCAAGATTGCTGGTATTCAGGTTTCCATCTTGGCTCCTTCTGACTCATAACAGAAAGCATCAGCATCTGCTGAGGGATAATGAGAGGCTGAAAATCAGATTCTGGTAAAACAGAAGTTGGCACTTCACCAAGGGGAGCAGAAGAGGTATTTCAGTTTTCAGTGGTGAGCTGCCTTTCAATTGTAGAAATTTCAAAGGATTAAAAAGGCAACTTGAGGTTATTTTCATTTTATTAATTAATGTTCAGCTCTGGATGGAAATAAAGTATTCAGTTCAGAGTAAAGGCTCTGTCATCTGACAAACATAAAGGCAGGGTGGGCATTACTGTTTCCGTTCTGTGGATATGGTAGAATGCACAGGAATGGTCACAGGAATTGCATAGGGTGACAAAGATAGTCTGCTTCTTAGGTAAAGATTTCTCCTAGAAAACATAATGGGCCTGGTGCCTAGTGCCTGTGTGCACCCAGTGATACCTCCTGTCTGGTAAGGCAGGAGAATGGGATGGGAGGGAGGGAGGGGCAGTCAAATGATGCATATTAACGCACAATTATTATTTTAAAAATTAGTTTTAAGAATTACTGGTTTTCCCCTCACACCAGTCAGAATGGCCATCATTCAAAAATCCACAAATGACAAATGCTGGAGAGGCTGTGGAGAAAAGGGAACCCTCATTCATTCACTGCTGGTGGGAATGCAGTTTGGTGCAGCCACTGTAGAAAACAGTATGGAGATTCCTCAAAAGACTAGGAATAGACTTACCATATGACCCAGGAATCCCACTCCTGGACATATATCCAGGAGAAACCCTACTTCAAAAAGACACCTGCACCCCAATGTTCATAGCAGCATTATTTACAATAGCCAAGACATGGAAACCGCCTAAATGTCCATCAACAGATGACTGGATAAAGAAGATGTGGTATATTTATACAATGGAATACTACTCAGCCATAAAAACCAACAACATAATGCCATTTGCAGCAACATGGATGCTCCTGGAGAATGTCATTCTAAGTGAAGTAAGCCAGAAAGAGAAAGAAAAATACCATATGAGATTGCTCGTATGTGGAATCTAAAAAAGAAACAACAAACAAAGCATAAATACAAAACAGAAATAGACTCACAGACATAGAATACAAACTTGTGGTTGCCAAGGGGGCGGGGGGTGGGAAGAGATAGCTGAGATTTCAAAATTGTAGAATAGATAAACAAGATTATACTGTATAGCACAGGGAAGTACACACAAGATCTTATGGTAGCTCACAGAGAAAAAAATGTGACAATGAATATATATATGTTCATGTATAACTGAATAATTGTGCTCTACACTGGAATTTGACACAACATTGTAAAATGATTATAAATTAATAAAAAATGTTAAAAAAAAAAAAAGAATTACTGGTTTTCCCACCAAAGCTGAACGAGAACATAAAACGTATCCTTAGCAAAGAAAGCATGCACACAACATTGTTGAGAATAATCACTCAGGAAATCAGCTTGGCCTCTCCTGTGTCTGAGAAGACAATTTTTTCAAATCGTGCAAAGTATTTCTGACCTTCAGTTTCACCTGCTGCTTTTGCCTCTGGCTCTCATTAGTAAACACCTTGGAAGAATCTCAGAATTGTTAATGGAAAAATGATTAATGGAATCATTCTCCCTGGGGTCAGCAGACTCATGCCCTCAGAGTCTTGCCAGGACTTCACTTTCTTGGGCCACCTATGCAGAAATCTTATCTCCATCAAGTATGGGAGTTAAAAACTCATGTAGACCTAAAATGAGGAAGGCAACTCATCTCATATTCTGTAAGTTCTGGAAGTCTACATGCAGCCTAGAACATACAGCCACAAAACTATCTCATTGGTCAGTACATCTCACTCTTCAAATTTCTGATCAGTAGTTTGTGTATACCTGCCACACCTGAGATAGGTGACAATAAAATGTCCTGCATACACTGAAATGCATACTACAAATAACTTGGGCTTTTGGAGTAAAAGCTTTTAATCTCTTATTAAACCGTGTGGTCTTGGGCAAGTCTTAAGCTCTCTAAGTTCCTCCCTATAGAATGAGGGTAAAAGTAACCACTGCCCCAAAAGTTTCTTATGAAAAAAGAAATAATGGTAAATGTAAAGGCAACTTAAAACCTGGAATGTTCTAGGTTTTGTTTACACACACACATATGGACACACCTCATGCATGATGACTATGAGAATGATTCTTTTTTAACGTTCTTCTGCCCTCGGGAATGGCCATACCTTTTTTTGTTTGTTTGTTTTCTATGCTGTCCCAAGTCCTTTGGATTCTGTAGAAATTCAGTGCTCTTATACCTTCCTGGTCACAAGCAGGGTTTAGCTGTATACCTTTTACATCAGCTAGGTTGCTAGCAATAAGTTGGTGCCAGTCTTTTATTCAGTTGTAGCAATAAGAGGTGACCACCTGGTCGTGGCTGCCCAGGCCGTATCTGGCTTTTTCTAGAGACTTTGCCTGTCTCTGCTCTGCACCCATCCATGTTGATCGAGAGGTTAGCTCTCAGAAGTCCATCTATATCCCACATTAGCCATCGCTACAGGGGCCTCTCATTCTTAGCCATCACAGAACCTGTTTGAGGAAACTGATTGTTCAGATGGCTTTGCCCAGAGGGTGAGGAGCATCCTGTCCCTGTTAATTTCAATTAGAGCAAAACAAGGTTCTAAAAAAAATACACACAGAGGCAACGACTTCTTTTACCAGAAAGAAGACAAATGTTCTCTGCCTTTCAGGCAGCACCGCAAGTGTATCAAAGAACACCGTGGTGTTTTTAAATTGCTCCACTGTCAGCTAAACCAGCTCTACGTTAACAATATTTGAAACTCATTTCTAAAGTGCTTTGCAAGTTCACGGAATTTTGAATGTCTGTTACATAATCCCCCAAACTTCCAAGACAGTTTAATGAAAGGGACTGAATTCTACTCCTACATTTTTCAGACGAGGAAATTGAAACCCAGAAGGTCAGAAGCCAGTTAGCTAGTGCTGAAACCTCGGTCTCTGAGTCCTGGGACATCCGAGCTTCTTGACTGCAGTGCCCCCAAAAAAGGAGCACCCAAAGAGGGGCTGTTCTTGTTTATAATTGTATTGAGATTTAATTCATATGCTATACAATTCACTCATTTAAAATGTATAATTCAGTGGCTTTTAGTATATTCAGAGTGTTGTACATTCATCACCACCATAAATTTTAGAACATTTTCATTACACCGAAAAGGACCACATCCCTTAGCTGTCAGCTCCCAAACATCCATTCTCCCCAGCTCTAAGCAACCATTAATTGACTTTCTATGTCTGTGAATTTGCCTCGTCCCTTCATATAAATGGAATCATACAAATGTGTTTCTTTCACTTAGCATAGTGTATTTAATGTTCATCCATGTTGTAGCATGAGTATCAGACAGTCGTTACTCTTTATAGCTGCATAATATTTTGTTGTGTGTATACAGCACATTTTGTTCATCCATTCAGTAGTTAGTGGCCATTAGGGTTGAGCTGTTTCTACTTCCTGGCTATTTTAAATAAGCCCACTGTTATCATTCATATATGTTTTTGTGTGGCTATATGGGTGTCTTCCTTTGGGTATATACCTAGAAGTGGACTTGTTGGCTCACATAGTAACCCTGTGTATAACCATTTGAGGAACTGTCAAACTGTTTACCAAAGTGGCTACACCATTTTATATTCCCACCAGCAGAATTTGAGGATTCTAATTTCTCCACATCCTCCTCAGTACTTGTTATCATCTTTCCTTTGTGTTCTAGCATATGATAGTGGGTGTGAAGTGGTATCTCATTGTGCTTTTGATGTACATTTCCTTTAATAGCTAATGATGTTGACCATCTTTTCATGTGTCTTTTGGCCATTTGTATAACTTCTTTGGAGAATATCTATTCAGATGCTTTTTTTTTTTGTTTTAAATGTTTAGTACAATTCACCAGTGAAGCTGTCCGGGCCTGGGCTTTTCTTTGTGGGAACTTTTTGACTACTCATTCAATCTCTTGTTACATGTCTATTCAGATTGTCTATTTATTCTTGAGTCAGTTTCGGCAGTTTGTCTTTCTAGGAATTTGTTCTTTTCATAAAAGTTATCTAATTTGCTGTCATGCAGTGTCATAGAATTTCCTCATAGTTTTGTTTTGTTTTTTTTCTGTAAAGTCAACTATAATGTGGGATTCATTTTAAGTTCCTACTTCAAAAGCATAATGTGTTTGAAGTCATTGCAAAAAATAATCCTATAGAGCTATCTATTTTGATCTCAAAGCAGTGTTTACATTATTTACCACTGAGTAAAAGTAAAGTAGCAGAGAGAGTTCCTATATTTATCCTGTTATTTCACAACCCTACCTTCTGAGCAAGGGGCAAGTAGCCCCGCCTGAGATTAGCATGACAAGGTAAATTATACTCAGGGAAGGTTTCCTGTCTCTTCCCAAGAGACCCTATCTGTCCTAACTATACTGAAGTCCTACATGGAATTGCCAGTGTTCCACAGCAGACAGACAAACTGGAGAAACAGGTCCAGAGAGTTAACAGCTTTAATGTGCAGATAAGTCCACAGAGCCTCTCTGTACTCCCATAACTGGAGAAAGCCAGGGGAAGCAGATTTTTTTGGTCAGTGGATTTGTGTGTGTGTGTGTGTGTGTGTGTGTCTGTGTGTGTGTCTGTGTGTCTGCGTTCTCTGGTGTAGATGGCAGTGAAGAGACACCTGTGACAGTAACCTTTTATCTCTGAAATACAAAACAGCAAAAACTAAATTGCCAAAGTAAAGTCTTTTTTCCCCCAAATGAACACCAGAGAAGAATATTTTTAACAAAGCTACATTACAGATTATTTACTTTAAGGCAAGTCCTGTTCCTGTCATCATCAACAAATGAGATCCTCACCAACATTCAGATGTTCCCTGCTGTACAAAAGAAAATGAGGACTCCAGAATTTAACTGTATTTTTATAATAAACTAGTGGTCCTTAGCACCTACAGTAAACAAAGTGGCATTTGCGTAAATCTGAGATGGAAATGATAGTTTAATGGCTACATTAACTGTAACATTTCTCCCAAGCCCCTATAATTAATCACTTGAGTTAATGATAAATTAAGCACTCAGCTTCAGTTCCTCATAAAGATCATTATTAACTCATGTGTTAAATTTATCATAATAAAAAATAATCTATTTCTCCTGCTTTCTCTTTCTTAGAAAAATTGTTCTTGAAGACCACCTGCTATTTAGTGGTACGCATATTTGGACCAGACATCATAAAACTGTGAGTTTGCCAGCACATTTAATCTGAATCGGGTGCTGGGACGTGGCGGGGAACAGGAAAGCTGGGAGGCAGCCGGCTCCATTTCCAGCAGGAGGTACTTACTGGACAAGGGCGGGAGCTGTATCCAATGCTTGCTAATAGTGGGAAATTCTAACCAGACTCAGATTCTTTGTCACCCTGGGCTAAGGCTCCCCTTGAAGGCAGTGTAGCATCCTGGTTCAGTTTCTCCCCAAGATCCTTTCAGAAAGAATTTCACCAGTAGTGCTGACCAAGGATGGGATTTTAGTGACTGGACACAGGCATTGGACCCTTTCTCCTGAACTTCCCCTTCACTCCCTCCTGGGTTCTCAGGTCACATGCTTCTCAGGTTCTTCCTCCTCTCCCGCCTTTCGCTGGTTTCCTGGCCTCTCCCCTTCCCCAGCCCTGCTCCGCTGCATTCTAGCTGGCCAAAGAGCCTTTTAATACAAAACTAATTATGGCAATCTCTAACATAAAAATTTTCATGCCCTTTGCAGGATTCTTTAGCCCCCATGCAAAGCTCTTTATGAACTGATCCCTGAGGACATTTTCAGACCCACCCCTGGCTGCATACCGTGCTCCAAACCATTTGTAATTCTCCCTCAACACCAGAAGGTTTTTGCCTCAGGACCTTTTGCATAAGATGTTCCCTCGGCTTGGCACATCCAAAACCTCTACCCCAAACAAATCCTACTTCTTTGCAGTTAAAAGAAAGTGACCTGGTTCACAGGGAAACCCATTGCTCTTCTGTGGCTGGCTGTGGGCATTGAGTGCAAGAGCCAGTTAAGCCTGGGATCAAAAAGAGGGCAGACAGACACTGTACCAGGAGCTGCAGGTGTGGACTGGACAAGAGATAGCCCCCACCTCACGTAACTACAAGTGGACACGGTGTTGAGAAAGAATGGGGCCAGCAAGCCATTCCCTGAGCATGTGGTGGGGAGGGGAGGAAAATTTTCCCTTTGAGACAACTAATTCTTATTAGTATGGGGTGGGTCACTTTGAAGAATGACAGACATAATAAATGATCCCCCTTCGTGGTTCCATCCACTAGTAGTTTTGTTTGTGTGTAGTTTTCCAGTACCCATATTGATTGTTTGCTGATAGAAATTTCTCTTCTTATGATGCCCTCCTCAGAAATTTCTCTTCTTATGATGCCCTCCTCTTACAGCTTGTTTTAATCAATCCCATACAATTCTGGGTTGATGTAGGTCCGGAAAATGACAAACTCATGATTTAGTCTTACCTGAATTTCAGGCTTCCAAGATTAAATGTGTTTCCTAACCCAGAGGGCATCCCTCCTCATTATATCAAACCAGTCAATTCTCAATGATTCATGGACTAATTATTCAGCAATTACATTTCCTACCCACAGGCGAACCACAGGATGTTGTTAGGAAGTGGGATACCTGAGCACTAACTCAGGCATTCATTCTTTCAAGAACTGGGGTCATGCAGGGAAGGGCTGCTTCCAGGAGCAGCCAAGCCTAGCCAGTGACCACGTGCTGGGTCCTCCTGGTCTTAACTCCATCGTGCCAGAGGCTGTCATAGCAAGCCTGATCCTGGTCTTCTGTTCATCTCACCTTGCTTCACTTGTATCTATTTATGCTCTAAATCATAAATTCTTCTATGCCAAACTTAGGAGCTCTTGAAGATCAGGAGAGGCCTAAACTACTAACGTTTTAGAAGAAAAAAATGCAAAACAGGGTTTATAACAATTATGATATACCCTAAATGTAATTAATGTCTTTTTAAACAGTAAAAATATAAAGTAATGTTACTGCACCATTCACAAGATAATGACAAGATTTATAGAGGAATGATTAAATTCATAACGTGCTATAAAGAGTGTGGTCCAGAAGTGAGAGAAAAGAGTTAATTTGCATGAGGAAGATCTTTTGATGCCGTGAGTGTGTCTCTGTAGCTCTCTATATTAATGTATAAATCCTTCGTTGAAATGGATGTCAAAGGTCTAAATTTGAGAGCTTTCATGTGTGAAAGGCCCTGTCCTCACTTCCTGCTATAGGCTATCACTCTGCCTGTCTGCTCAAACTTCACCCTGACCTTGCTACCTTCTTTTGATTTATGATGATAATGCTCATCAGCATTGACTTCCTTCTACCATGATCCTAATTAAACTTGTTAATTAGCTCTGCCAGATGTGTTGAAGCTTCCCTCCCTGCCCCCCATGCCTCACTCCTGCACACCTCTGTTACCTGTAAAGGTAGTCAAAGGATGTAAATTAAAATGTGACCATTTTGGTCTTATTTGCTGTCCTGGGAAAAAGAAAGCAATGTTGAGTAGGAATGGTTATTATGGCTGTGGAGATTTCCTACTAATTTCACAAAGGTCGGTCAAGTGCACAAGTGCTACTTTGCCACTTCTTTGCATGTTGCGTATTCTAATGGTCTTACACTTGTCTGGATGTATGAGGCTCAGTGTTTTCTATTCTTGCCCAAGAAGTGCTTCTCACAACTAGTCTTTTGATGATAAAGCTCTGTTCTTGGAGAATTTGAGAGGGACACCAAGTGCACAGTACCCCTCCTATTCTTCAGTTCAGAGAACACCAGCCTCACTCTCTGACTGAGAGGCCCCCATCTCCGCTCCCATATTCAAGTTCACTTACTTGAAATTGTGCTCTATTTGCAGGGGAAAGAGAATAGGTCTTGGATACCATATGATGAGTTGGCACTGGTGTTTCTGAATTGCTACAGATGGGATATTGGCCTTAGGTTAAAAAAAAACCAAAGAAAGATTAAGCAGAGCCCTATTTATCACCCTCCTGAGTCCACTAAATACCAGATTCCCCACAAAGACAGCAGTCATCAGTTAAATAAATGAACCATTAAGTTGAGAACAGATGTGTGGAAACAGCCGCCCTCTCCTGATTTGCTGACCCTTAGTAGACATTACTTAGGTAATGGGCTTTATGTGTCAGAGACAGCTTGTCCCCCAGCCTTGTTACCTGTAAGTTACCTTCCCCTCCACCTCCCATGAAGGAACCCTGGGGCCAAGCAGATGACTCTCATGATGAACTCACTTTTCCCCTCTCAACTCAGGTGCTCACAAAATGTTGAAAAGCCATCTTGCCAGCCACATGTTAGTCTCATTCAGCTGGAATGAAATTTGGGAGCCAGTCCTACCCTATGTTTTCACATACTAGTGACCATCAAAACAGTTGGAGATCTCTGAGGTGAACCTCCTTTCTCCGATGGGCTTTTGCTTAATATGAGGCAGTTCTTTCTGCAAGAAGGTTCATGTTAGAAAGTAATTCTGAAGGCCCCTCCCAGCACTTTTTTGTTGGTCATCCACAGTTGAGATTACTCAAGGTATGAAAGATATTTTAATGTTCAGCAACCATTTAAACTGCTACCTACGCACACTAAGTGAAACTAGGGTGCTTTTCTGTTTTATTTTGTTTTGTTTGCATCTTATTACTGTTTTACCTCTCTAAATCGCATTGTTATTCTGTATGTCCAGGGATAAAACTCCCTTGGTCGAGTGGACAACCTAATGAAGAGTCTGTAGAATGCTTGTCAGGGAAATAAAGCAGAAACAGGAATGAAGTCAGGGAGCAGATCCAATGACTTTCTTCCAGACCCTAGTCACAGCAGCCAAGCATTGCCAAGTTAACCTGTGGTTCTCAAGGGTTAACCCATGTGTGGGCTGTGACTACCTTCAGTCAAAATAAATAAATAAGTAAAACAAAAAAATACACCGAGCAATGACTTGGCTTTGCTTATGAAGTAGAAGGTAAAAGAGGGAGGTGGAGGGTTAGGGAGAGAAGAAAAATGGTAGTGATTGTAATAGTTTTAGACATAGTCATTGTAATAGTTGAGGAGGGGTGTGGGGTATTGGAGTAGATTTATTATAAGGGAACCTAGAGCATTTTGTGCAACTTAAAGGTAAGTAAATATCCAGGCTCCAGACAGAAACTGTAAACAGGACTGAGACACCACGAGGAACACAGGAGCACACTCTTCTGAGTCTTCCTTACTGCAGACATTGGGTTCTGCCCCCTGAATCCCATTCTACAAACTAGCTTTCTAAATGCTCTGTCTACATGGCAGGAAGTAACTTTACAGTCCCAAGTCATTATAACTACCATCACTGTTAGAATAGCCCAGAATGAAGTCAAACTTTTTAATACCAATTCCAAATTTCCATAGGAGAGAATCTGATTGGTCCCACTTGAACGGTAGTCTAATGAGGTCCAACCAGCTTGGCAAGAAGATATGGAATATAAACATGGTTGCCAGGAATCCACCCCTATGGGTGAAGGGGGCAGTTAAGTGATCATGTGAGCTGGGAAGAAACCCTCAAAAGTAACTGTCCTTCCAAGACTAGTCTCTAGATATTACCAACCTGTGTTTCTGGATTTTTTTGTTGTTGCCATTCTGGTTTGAGTTTGAATCAATAATTTACCTGGGAAAGTTACTAAAATTCCATACGTGACTTGTTCCTTCATTTGAAGCAGCACTTTATACTCATTCTTCTTGGTTTAAGAAGAGTGTTGGGGGTGTCAGGTAGAAAGTGAATATGGAAGGTTTGTTTTAGCCCCTTCAACCCTAGACATACACCAGAATGTTTGACCAACACTATCCTGACACCATCCCCGGAAAAAAAGTGAACTATACTGTATTTTCTTCCATAAGGTAAAGAAATATATTTACTTTAAAAGGAAAGAGATGATTTGGATTATGCCTAAGAAAATAATTTTGGATGTTTAAGGCTATATCATAAAGTTTTTTGCTGTAAGTTTCAGCAAACTCTAAAATAGTGTTCCCATCAAATATACCCCTGTCCATTTTTCCTTTCCCACTTTTATTCATGGCTTCTCCTGAAAAGAATCACAGTGCCCATGTGAGACGCTGACTTACAGCTCAGTGCTGTTGGCGCCCTCTCCCCACCCCCAGGACTTCATTCTAAAAGTAGGAGAGTGTAAGTGGCAGGAAATCGTTACAATCCAGCAGTTACACGGGACTGGACTCAAAGGCCATGATAGAATCCATTCTGGGGATTTACCTTCTTTTGAAATAGCTTCTGTTTCCTAATGCCTGGGAGATCTTAAATAGCCTTTGTTTTGGCCCATTTTCCTCCAGGCTTAGCGCAGATATGAATGCCGATGTTGTGTGTCACACCCTGGAGTTTTGTAAACAGGACCCTGGCCAGCCATTGTGTCACCTCTATCCCCTTCCCAAGGTGAGTGGTTTCTCACTCTGAATGTCAGATGACATGCAAGCCCTTTGGAAATTGTCAAGGGAGGCTCAGCCTCAGTAGCTCAGTGGTTTGGGGACAGGGGCAGGCAAAAATGACATTTTCCATTACATTGCCTGGAATAATATTCCCAAGTTTTAGCCTAGATCCCTCCCCCATGCTGCCGAAGAATGTCTTGGCTGTTTATTTTGGATGGTAACCTAGAGCTGGGCTGGCAGTAGGTAGGAAGTCTGACCAGCCAAGGTGAGAAGAGGTTAAATTCCTCTCTACCACTTTAAAATCAAGCAAGTCATTTTTATAGAGTGACCAATTCTTCCAGTTTGCCCAAGACTTTCCTGGTATAAGCACAGGGAGTCACATCCTGGGAAAACCTGGGAAGTTGGCCACCCTAGTCTAATCCTTATTGTTCTCACCTATAAAATGGGTATAATAAAAGACCTGAAACACCTCCCTCATAGGTTTGTTGTGGGAGGTAGGTAAACTAATATATATAAAATGCTCAGCACAATACTTGCTGCATAAGTAAGTGTTAATAAAAAGGTAGATAATGTAATTATTACTAATATCATTATTCAGGGATAGCTGGTCAGAATACTCTGTGCGTTATATCATATTGGACAATTTTTCATTGGACTTCAGGCAGAGACAGGTGGCAAATGTTGACAGGATTTCCTGTTCACACTCTGAATGAGACTTTAATTAATATTATTAATTTAATTAAATGTAATATTAAATCCAGTTAGGCCTCAAAATAAGGATTTTCAGAAACTTCCTGTGAAAGTAAAATAGTAAAATAAAATTCTGTGCCCTCTTTCCCAGAATTGTAGTTTTTCTGTGTATAACGCAACAGGCTTCTGTTTTATTTGCAATTTTCTTTTTATCACGTGACAATAAAGTCAGTTTAACACTTTGTGGCCTAACCAATGAACATGATTTTGCTGACTGGCAATATTAAATATTACAAGTCTGTCTCTTTAAGCAAGAAGAAAGAGATGCAAATGCCTGGGGCACGCATGCATTTCATGCTACCTTGGTCATTGACTAAGTGCCAATTAAATTTTGCCTGATTTTAGCTGAGAAGCTGTGGGTTCCACTGGGTTCTAGAAGAATTAGCTAATTTTAATTAAAAAAATTTTTCCATGTGTTCGAATGGCATGTGAATATAGTATTATAATATCCACTCTTTGATAATGAACCAAAGAAACATGTCTCCACATATAAAGGCAAGTGATATGGGTTTTTGTGATTTCCTTAAATAACATCATTTTATATATTTTTCACACTCACAGCTATACATAGTCACAAAATGTTCAACTTTAAACTATCTCATTTAAAATGACATTCTTTATTTTTATACTTTGTAGAGTTTTATACTCAAAATAGCATTTCTCTGTCCTTCCATCACCAACCCCTTTTCAATTCCCAACTTGGGAGCATTTCAACCATCCTTTCTGGCTGGGAGGAAATTGGAGGATTTCATCTCAGAAATGTTTAGCTCCCACCCCAGCTGAGTGTGCTCCCTGGTCAGCTCCCTCCACCCTCCTCCTCAAATCCCCATAGACAGCTTCTGTCTCTACAGATGACCCAGAAAAGAGGGGCAGTTGGTGGAAACGTGGAGAACTTCATCCTCTTCTGCCTCCAAGACTTCCTTTCACAGCAATTACAGGGCTTACTCTTCATCTGGTTTCATCCCCCAAGTAGCCCTGACATAGAGGCGCCATTTTGACCCCTCTTATAAGACTGAGGAAACTTGAGGGTTAAAGAGGTTACAGAACTTGCTGAAAGTCACTCCCTTGGGAAAGACCAGAACTGAGATTCTCATCCTTGTCCACTCAGAGAGGTTGGTTGGTCTCTTAACTCTTGTGTCAGTGTTTCTTGAAAATCCCCTCCAGGTGTCTCTTCACAGCAGTTAACTGAAATCCCACCACCAGAAATAACCAATGTTAAAATACTGGATGTTTTTCTTGTAAGTTTTAAAGAAATCATCATTATATTCACTTCTTTGAGAGTTATGGTAATGTTGTATATACAATTTTTTTATCCTACTTTTCCCTTTAACATAACGTTTTTAGGATGCGTTTTTGTTAAGACGGTACATATCTTTTCATTCCCATGACACACAAATTACACCTCCACAGCAGGTGTGAATTAGCAGGTAAACATTCAGCTATAATTTCCAGCCTGCCAGAAGCCTTCCTCATGACCCTCCCTGTTAGTAACACCCTGACAATGTAGTCACTATTCTAAAATTTACCACCACAGATTAGTTCACTTATATAAAGTTCTCTTCTTGAATTTCATACAAATGGAATAATACAGTATGTTCTCCTTTGTATCTGGCTTCTTTTGTCTGTGAGATCCATCCATTTTTATGAGTAACGGCATCACTGCATGAAGTATTCACACAATTATCTTTTTTTTTTCTTTTAATGTTACTCCTGCTATTACCTTCCAGACTAGTCCAACCAAGTCTGTTCTTACCCTCTTTCCAATAAATCTTCCACATGGATGCCAGAAATGTCTTTCTATAAGATAACTTCGATCTTGTCATCCCACCCCAGCACCTTTGCCTGAGGGATGAGCACATTATCCCTGACTCCTTCTACATACCCCTCTTGTCCAAGAAGCTGTATGTTCTTTGTTTGAACTTGCCTTGTTTTGCATGATCTACCTGTGTGATTGTGTCTGTCTCTCCCACTGGACTCTAACCTCCAGAGGACAGGTTCCATCTTGCTCATCTCTGTATAGAATGTCTAGGATGGGGCCTTATACATAACAAAGAAGTATTTGTTGAATGAATAAATGAAGTGTCACCAGTTTCACATTTGCATTGCTGTTGGAAATTCTAATTTTCCTCACTTCATGGCCACACTAATTCCCCAATGCAGACCTCTGATCCTATTATTTCCCCAGCTTACGATCTCCACCCAATTAAGTACACATCTGTACTTAGCATCTCAGGATTCTCAAAAAGCCTTCCTGGACCTCCACTGTAGGCCTTGTGTATCCCATGCTGTAGCCAAAAAAGGAGTGATTGCCTCCCCTGTTGAGCCTACCCATGTACCTTTGTTCTTAATCATTCCTTCCACCCAGAATGCCCCATCAACACCAGACCCATCCTTCAAGCTCATCTAGGTGTCACCTTCTCTGTAAAATAGTTCCTGATCCTCTCCACTAAATGTTAACTCTCCTCTCAACCATCATCATGAAGTACCTTTTCGAGTACTACAGTGTGCCAGTACTGTTCTCAGTGCTTCATTTATATTAGCCATTTAATCTTATGAAGTAGGTGCTGTTGTCCACAGCAACAATAGGTGAGGGAGGGGACGCACAGAGACACTAAGGTACTCAATTCACATACATTTCCTTATTAGAATGTAAACCTGGCGGGCGGCAGATCTGTATCTTGCCCATCTTTCTTTCCTCCGTCATGCCGGGTGCATCATACTCAGGATGTGGGTAACGTACCAGGCACTGCAGTTCACACTTGTGATCTCATTACCAGTGCTCTTGGGAGTGTATCTGTTTTACAGAGGAGGAAATTGAGGCCAGGAGAAGATAAGGTGTTTGCCCGGGTTACACAGCTAGTAAATGACTAGAAGGGGATTCAGCCCCGGATCTGTTTGTCCTTAAAGCCCAAGTTCTTACCACTGTGCTCTGCACCTCACTGTTAACCCCTGGGGTATTGTTACTTTGAGTTGAATCACTGCTCCTGGGCCAGCTAATTCCTTACAAGCAGAACTCTGCACCCTCAATGTCCTGCTTTTCATGCGTTTCAGATTCTTGTAAAATATAGTGTGAGGCAAGCCATCATCCCTGTGAAATGCATGCTGTGGGTAGAGGGACAAGGGGCCCCTCTGCTCCCAGGGCTTGCAGTGGGGAGCCCAGCAGTGTAAACCAACAGGGCTCTGACTTTAGTGGGGCCAAAACCAAAATGTGCAGTGGCGTGGAGGGATCGCAGTGAACGTCATCTACAGCGACGTTGAAATTCCAGCCCATTTCTCGACAATCCTTTAGCCACATCATTTCCTTCTCTACCATGTGCTCAAAAATGACAAACTCCTTCCATAATTAATTGAAGCAAGAAATAGTCTACAATGTTCAGCACCAGGAGGACAGAGTGGGGATGAGGGTCGGGGGAGGGAAGAGGAGGACAAGACGAGGGCAAAGAAGAGAGGAAGGAAGGAGAGGGAAGAAGAGAGGAAAAAGAAATTGCAGACCATGTTATCAAGACCACCCAGACAGTTTTGTGTTACCTACTTTGGGAGAATCATATCATTCCTCCTCTCATTTACACATAAAATAAGGCACTGCCTGCTGCCTGTGTATGTATGTGTGTTTGTGTGCATAATAAGCACGGTTCTGACACCACAGCTGTCCAACTCCATCTGAAAACTGGGTGTGGTTTCTTCATGTGCACCCTGTTGCTCTTCAAATCTCTCATCTTTAGATCAGAGTGTTAAAGTGCAGGAGCACCAGCTGAGCCCAGTGACACCTGGAGCCTCCTCGGTTTTAAGCTTCTCCTTCCTGGGTCCCCTAACTCTGAGATCCCCAGGCAGGCCCTGTAGCTTTTTTTTTTTAATTGAAGTATAGTTGATTTACAATGTTGTGTTAGTTTCTGGTGTACAGCACAGTGATTTAGTTATACATATGTATATATATTCTTTTTCACATTCTTTTTAATTATAGGTTACTACAAGATAATGAATATAGTCCTTTGTGCTATACCATAGGACCTGGTTGTTTATCTATTTTGTATATAGTAGTATGTGTCTGCTAATTCCAAACTCCTAATTTTTCCCTTCTCCCCTCCCCCACACTTTCCCATTTGGTAACTGTAAGTTTGTTTTCTATGTCAATAAGTCTGTTTCTGTTTTATAAATAAGTTCATTTCTGTCATTTTTTTAGCTTCTGTATGTAAGTGGTATCATATATTTGTCTTTCTCTGCCTGACTTCCTTCACTTAGTATAATAATGTCTAGTTCCATCCAATTTGCTGAAAATGGGATTTTTCATCCTTTTTTATGGCTGAATAAATTTCCATTGTGTATGTGTGTGTGTGTATATATATATGTGTGTATATATATATATGTGTGTGTGTGTGTGTGTGTGTGTATTTCACGTCTTCTTTATCCAATCATCTGGTGTTTTGTTTTGTTTGCTTTTTTTAAATTGAAGTATAGTTAGTTACAATGTCAATTTCTGGTGTACAGCATAATGTCCCAGTCGTACATATACATAAAATATTTGTTTTCATATTTTTTTCAGTAAAAGTTATTACAAGATTCTGAACATAGTTCCCTGTGCTATATAGAAGAAATTTTTTTTATCTATTTTTATATATCGTAGTTAATATTTGCAAATCTCAAACTCCCAAGTTTATCCCTTCCTACCCTCATTCCCCCCAGTAACCATAAAATTGTTTACTATGTCTGCAAGTCTGTTTCTGTTTTGTAGATGTGTTCATTAGTGTCTTCTTTTTTCTTGTTTTAGATTCCACTTATGAGTGATATCATATGGTATTTTCTTTCTCTTTCTGACTTACTTCACTTAGAATGATGATCTCTAGGTCTATCCATGTTGCTGCAAATGGCATTACTTTATTCTTTTTTATGGCTAAAGTAGTATTCCATTGTGTAAATATACCACAGCTTCTTTATCCAGTCCTCTGTCAATGAACATTTAGGTTGTTTCCATGTCTTGGCTATTGTATATAGTGCTGTATCTTTGGGGTGTATGTATCTTTTCAAATTTGAGTTCCCTCTGGATTATGCCCAGGAGTGGGATTGCTGGATCCTATGGTAACTCTATTTTTAGTTTTTTGAGGAATCTCCATACTGATTTGCATAATGGCTGCGCCAAACTACATTCCCACCAACAGTGTAGGAGGATTCCCTTTTCTTGACACTATTCTCCACAGCATTTATGGTTCATAGACTTTTTAATGATGGCCATTCTGACCAGTGTGAGGGGATACCTCACTGTAGTTTTGATTTGTATTTCTGGTAATTAGCAATATTGATCATCTTTTCATGTGCCTATTGGCCATCTGGATGTCTCCATTGGAGAAATGTCTGTTTAGGTCTTCTGCCCATTTTTTGATTGGGTTTTTTTGTTGTTGTTATTGAGTTGTATGAGCTGTTTATATATTCTGGACATTAAGCCCTTGTCAGTCGCATCATTTTCTCCCATTCCATAGATTGTCTTTTTGTTTTGCTTACAATTTACTTTGCTGTGGGAAAGCTTGCTTATAAGTTTGCTTAGGTCTCATTTGTTTATTTGACCCTGTAGCTTTAAACAGACCCCCTTCCTAACCACCCCTGAGCTGGAGGGACCAGCCACATTTACAAATAACTCAAAGGCATACTCAAGACTTACTTCACACTATTTTGATCCACATTAAAAGAGAATTATACTCACAACATGTGCTCTAGTAGAGATAGAGTCTCCTGTTTCCCTGGGGCCTCCAACCCATTTAAACTCCTGCAAGGGAGACCTGCTGCCTTAGGAAAGCAATCAAGACTTTGCAATAGCTTTTCCCACAATAAATCCGATTTTGGCAGGAACCAGAAGCTCTCTGATGCTGAGTGTGTGGGCATGTGTACATGCACAGGGAATTTGTGTTTCTCTGGAATCCAGACTACCAGAAAGCTGACTTAAATAGGTTTGGGAAGGAGTAAGTCTGCACTCTTTTTATGAAAAAGTGACATAGGACAAATTCTTATTCAACTGGGGAATAAACAAGCTGACCTTAGGAATTTACATTTTTGAACATGAAGTGTTAAATAAAATACCTGACATCTCTTTTATCTGAATGTCTCAGGTAGTAGGCTTTAGGAAAGAAATACAGCTGGACAGGAAATTGAACATTTCTAAGATTCATTAATCACTAAATTTCATTCTGTACAATCGACAGTGCCCTTCCGTTCATAACGATGTGCTTAACTCTGTGAGCTCACAGCATGCTTTCAGATGTGTTATCATCTACTCGTCCCCTAACTCTGTTTTTTTTTAAGTCTTTTATTTTGGAACGATTTCAAACTTGCAAAAAAGTTGTAAAGATATCATAGAGAGGACACCCTCACCCAAGTTCAGTTTCCCCTAATGTTAACATTTTAACATTATTTAGTCAAAGCAAAAGAAGCCAACATTACTCTTACATAGCAGTGCATGACCAGTAATCAAACTCCAAACTTGATTTGGATTTCATCAGTTTTTCCACTAGTGTCCTTTTTCTATTCCAGGATCTAATCCAGGACATTGCATTTAGTCTTTCTTAGTCTTTTCTAGTTTGTGACAGATTCTGAATCTTTCCTTGTTTTTCATCACCTTGACAGTTCTCAGGAGTACTGGTTAAGTATATTCATAAAATGTCCCCCAAATTAAGATTTGTTTGATGTTTTTATGTTGATTATACAGAGTTAGAGGTTTTTGGAAGGAATACCACAGAGGCTAAGTGCCCTTCTCATCACATTGTATCAGGGGTACATGATACTTGCATGACATCCAAGAGATGTTAACTTTGATCACTTGGTTAAGGTGGTGTTTTCCAGCTTTCCCCACTGGAAAGTCACTATTTTTCCCTTTTCCCTCTCTTTGTTCTTTAGAATGGAGTCACTAAGTGCAAACCACACTCCGCAGGACAGGGGCTCCAAGTTTGCCCTCTAGAGAAGGGAGTATCTACATAGATCATTAGATTTCTTCTGCAAAGATGTGTCTTTTCTTCCCTATGTATTTATTTATTCAATTATTTATTTGTGTCAGTATAGACTTGTGTATGTGTATTTTATACTTTGAGTTATAATTCAGTACCATGTTACTTATTTTCTTGTTCGAATTTTCTCGGCTTTGGCCTTTGGGAGCTGTTTCAGGTTGGCTCCTGTATCCTTTTGACACAGCTCCATTCCTTTGGGCTGTTGTTTTCTTTTGCTTGCTGTCCTTCTTCCTTTCTAGCTTCCTTCCTTCCTTCCTTCCTTCCTTCCTTCCTTCCTTCCTTCCTTCCTTCCTTCCTTTCTTTCTTTTAGCACTTCCTTACTTTATGGTAATACCAGATAATCCAGGGTTATCTTGCATTTTTTCTGTCTACCATTTTCTAAGGAGACCTGGTTCCTCATTGGAGAATGACATTTAGAAACCAAATCTGGGTGCTGGGTATTCACATTGTTACTGGGATGACATTGTTTCTAAATCTGCCTAGTGGAGAGTTTAGTAAAGTATGTATATGTGTATATAACCCATGTATCTATCCATCTGTGTGTGTGTGTGTGTGTGTGTGTGTGTGGACATGAGTTCATACTGATGTCCTCAACTTTAGTATAGTATCATAGGGCCAAACTCTATTTTATATGTATAGTTATCAAACATATTTTACAGTTGAGGCTTAAGGTCTTGATCCAGGTCTCTTACTTAGTGAGTAGAACTTGAACTCAACCCAAACCAGGGCTTTGGACTTCAGACCTACAGCTCTTCACATCAGTACACCTATGTTTGCCGTACATTAAGAACCACATTCTGAGTAGCCAGTTCTCAGTGTCAGAGGAAAGTAAAGGCAGCTTTGGTTTTAGTTTTAATGTAATATTCTGAAAAGCTTAATTTCCAAGAATCTTGCATGAGTATCCTAGCTTTCTCATTATTAGCTAAATCATGTAGTCAGTCATTCACTCACTTAGTCACTCACGCCTCCACAAACGTTTCTTGAGCGCTTACTGTGTACCCTGAGTAAGTTTTCTCTTTTAACCATCACAGGTCTGTAGGACAGACATGATTCCCATTTATAAATAAGTCTACTTTTATAAATAAGTCTACTGAGACCTAGAGGATCAGAAGACTTGCCTAAAGTCCTGTAGCTTCTACAGAACAATTGTTTTCCTTTTTTCATCCAGCAAATATTTATCTAGAATGAATTATGTAGGACAGTATTCCAGCAAATAGTGACTCTAGCAGTGGCGGGGGCCAACTTATAAACACACTGTGAGGAAGAGACGGCTGTTCTAACAGAGGGTGCAGAGGGGGACAGAAACCTCAGCAGAGGGCTGGGCTCTCCCTGGGAAGGGGTGGAGGTGACTGTCTTCAAGGTGGACTAAGTGTTGACCCGGCACACCATGCCTCGCCTGCCTCGGCGCCTTGTTCTCGGGCTCTTGAACTTTTCCAGTCCTCTGCACCACTGGCACCTTCTCCCCCTTCAGTTTTCTGTTGAAATGCCCCCTTCTCACACAGGCCTTCCCCAAACAACCCACGTGAAGAAGGTCTCCTTTCCTGCTCTCGCACGCACAACACTCTGTTTCTTTCTTTCATAGCACTTGAGGACAGGGACCATGTCTTTCTTGCTCACCGTCATGTTCCCAGGACTGGTGCAGTGCCTGGCAACAGAGCAGATGCTTCATAAGATTTGCTGAATGAAAGATAAGATGGGAAGGGCAGTTCTGAACATGTATTTACTTTGCTTCGTCCCTTGAGAGGTTTTATCTGGTCTCAATGGACTATACCAGAATATAAAACATGTAGCTTATTTTAGAATGTAAAGCAGTTTTCAGAAAAATGTGTGGCGTCCCACCCTAGTACACCTGGTTTAGTATTTCTGGGGTGAGACCTGAGTATCTGCACTTCTGCAAAGTTTCTGATGAGCACTGAAGGGTGAGACCTGTTTTACTGCAGCCTGAACCAAGCCTGCAATCTGTCATCAGCATCCTGAGAGGAAAGGAAATAACTCAATGGTAGAGTACATGCTTACCATACATGAGGTCCTGGGTTCAATCCCCAGTACCCCCATTTTAAAAGTTTTTTTTTAATGGAGGATGTCCAGTTAAATTTGAATTTCATATAAACAATAGATTTAAATAGGAGAAAGAAATATAGCTCAGTGGTAGAGCATATGCTTAGCATGCACAAGGTCCTGGGTTCTGTCCCCAGTGCCTCCATTAAGCGGGGGTCAGGGGAAAGAACCAAGCCTGAAAGTATTGTCTCTTCTACTGCTGGCCTTTTCTCTCTTATCTGGTGACTTCCCAGACACCCCAAGCCAAATGTCTCCACTGACTACCTAACATCCTGGATTCCTTGATTTCCAGCCATTTCTTGATTTCTGTCCCTTCTCTGATGGATTCATTAACAAACTCTGTTACTAGGCTTCTAGTCTCTAATCCCCCAGGTATGAGGCCTCTCAGAAGGGCTGAAGGAACTGGAGATTTTAGAACAAGTCTGTTTAGAGTTCACTCCCTTTTTGTGGATTTTCTCATAACAGTATGCTAATTGGGCAAAATTGCACTGAAGTTATCTACACCCAAGGAAGAAAATGAGGGTACCTATTAACTTGCTCGGATCTCTCCTATTCCAAAAATTAAATACAAAAATAAACCTTCCAGGACCTTATTCTCTCCAGCTACAATCACGTCTTTCTCCTGGCTCCAATTGAGGAGCTGTTCAGTATGGTGGTTATGAGCACAGATCTTAGAGCCAGACCATCAGGTCTCCAAGCCTGGCTGATTTTCTCACTATCTCTCCTGAAGCAAGTTGCTCAATCACTCTGGGCCTCAGTTTCTTCATCTATAAAATGGAGATAATAGTAAGACTCCCTAGGGTTGTTATGAACATTAAACAAATTAATACATATGTATCTATGTATTTATATGCATAGATGCATTCATATAAATGTATGTGTATATTACATGGAGTGGGGCGGGGGCTGAGTTTTAGGGCAGTGCTTTGCTTGTAGTAAGTACTAATAAGTGTTAGCAGCAGCAGCATCCAACTATCTTTTTAAAAGAGGAAAACTTCTTCACTTCCCATTTGCTTCTCAACGCACTGTGGTCTGGCCTCTAGCCCCATCACTCTAGTGAATCACCTCTCTTTGAGGTCACCAATAGCCTCTTAAACATCCCATCCAAACACATTGTTATCAGTTATCTCCTGCATTTGACACTGCTTGCCACTCCCTTCCCAAAACTTCTCTGCCTTTCCCTGGTTCTCCTTGCACCTCCTGTCTCTTTGAGGGTCGCCCCTCCCTTCCTAAGCACCATGGCCCACCCAGCCTGGACTCTGCTGGCTCTAGGCTTTCTCCCTGAGTGATTGAAGGTGGGACAGCCTGGTGGCTGAGCCCAGAGATTCTGATGCCAGGCTAAGGGAGTGAATGACCCTGGCTCTGGCTCTACCACATACTTGCTGAGCGATTTGAGATGTATCACCCAACTTCCTTGTGCCTCTGTTTCTTCACCTGGTAAACGGGGAGGATAGCAGAGCCCACCTCCGAGGGCTCATGTGAAGATTACAGAAATCAACATCTGTAAAAATTCTTAGAATAGTGACAGATCACGTAAGCAGAGAAAATGTTTGCTCTTGTTAGTAAGCCTCACAAATAAAGCTCAAAACTTTCCTCAGCGCTTAAGCCAGTACATACAGCTTCCAGATGAATATCTTCATCTGTAGGTCCCAAAGATCTCAAATACAACATGTCAGAAGCTGGACTATTATCTTTTCTCCACAGCAGCTATTTCTCCTATATTCCATACCTCGGTTTTGAAACCACCATTCACCCGTCTAAATGGTTCTTTCTAGTCTGTCCCCCTTCTCCATCCTCGATTCCACCTGCCTAGTTCAGGGGCTTGTCATTTCCAGGATGGAGTCCTGCAGCAGCCTGTAACTGCTCTACCTCCAGCCTTGAAACCCCAGATCCAGGCACCCAAGTGATGTTTCCAAAATGTAAATCTGACCATGCTCCCTTTCCTGCTTAAATCCCTCAAAGCTGTCCATTGAGGTCAGGACAAAGTCTAAGTTCCATGAGCCAGGAGCCTGTCCCCTACCTCCTCGACCTTGTTCTTGGAGAGACTGCCTCAGCCACTTCTCTCCAGCATCGCAGCACTGCTTATCATCCCCATCACCTCCTGCCGGGTCTCACCTCCCAGCCTTGCTTTATTTCCCTCTGTTCCTGTAATGCCCTTTCCCTGAGTCAGCCTTTAAGACCCAGCTCAGTTGTCATTCTCTCCAGGAAACCATGTTCTCCACCCTAATTCTGTATAGTATGTGAGTGTTTTCCCATATATCCAAGTCTAGAAGAAAACAATTTTTTAAAAAAGAAAGAAGCCATTTGTGTGATCATTAGAATTTTAGATTAAGGAAATTTCCTTCTTGAATTACAGCTGCCCTTCTACTGCGGCTTGTCAAACCATTAGAAAATCAAATGTTTACTTTTGAAGATTATTCCAAGAAAGAATAACCTACAGCTTTGGAACACTTTTTGTGTACCCTAATATTCTGAAAGAGTTAATAAAGTTTTCCAGACTACCTCACTTGATAAACTTATGGCTGTGCCTAGAAGACAACCATATCTTTGGTAACTAAGACCAGAAATGGTACTAGAATCCAAAGGGTCTTGGCTGAAACTGAAAGGATTCTGAAGCCAGTCTTTCTCTTAGTCTTATAATATACATTTACTAAGATCCTATGATATGATAGGTATACATTAGGGGCTGAAAAGTAAAAGGCGATTGACAACCACAATTTGAGTGGCTGTACCACACCAGAAGCTGGACTGAGTACTCAGGCATCATCTAAGCTCCGCCCACACAATTGCAAAACTATTGTTCTACAGATGAGAAATCAAAATTCGAGTAAATTGTTGGTTGGGAGTTGTTTATTTGACAGTGTTTTTAAAGTTCCTCTTTAAACATCTCAGGAAATTATGAGCAATGAGACAAATTACAGGGGAATATCGCTGACTAGATGCAGGAAAGTCAGCTTAAAAGCTTAAAATGGAACAGAATATAGTGTCTAAAAATAAACCCAAAGGCATTTGAGTTTCTTGTTTTTGATAAAAAATAATATTTCAAATCAGTGGCAAAACACTGGCTTATTCAATAAATGGATGGGATTAAAGACTATAGCCATCTGGAAATAAAATTTAAGCTAGATATTTGTCTATTCCTTGTAGCAAAATAAATCCCAGATGTATTAAAGGTTGAATCACAAAAAAATGGACCCATAAAAGAGGAAAAACCTTAGCAATTTTATTCACAATTTGTGATCCCAGAGTCACAAAGGGAAATATAAATACATCTGACTAGTAAAACCCTGCCACACACAAAGTCAGAAGACAAATGGCAAACTGGGAAAATGTTTTTGTAATATGCCACGCTATGAATTATTTTCTCCATGATTCAAAGAACTCTTATAAAAAAGAAAAGAAAAATGCACAAAGGCCACACAAAAATTGGTTTACAGAATGAGATCAAAGGGCCAAAAATGTAAGGAGGGACACTGATCATTTTCTCATAATTAAAAAAGTGAAAATTAAATGAGATTCCATGTACCTCTTATGTATTTTGCCTCCACAAAACTCTTTGAAGGTCATTAGACAAGAAATTATCACAGAAACAGAAAGGCTTTAAATATCAGAGACCACTAAATTAAATTGCTCCCTGAAGACTTGAAGGTTTAAAACTCTTAACAGAACTGAGAGCAGCATTTAACAAAGTACTTGGATGTACAGTCTACTGTTCAGTCATTTCAAAGGATTTGACAGACATTCCAAGCTGTCTTGGTTTAAACCCATATTTGGAATCTTGGAGAATTTACTTTGACTTGTTTAAAGTCTTAATTGGGGATCATTAAACTCACAGAGATCTCAAGAATCTTCAGTGGGTAAGCAATAATAATGCAAATGTTAAGTTACCCTTGACTTCTGATAAGTAGCATAAATCAGATGATTCCAAGGAAGGTACTTATGTAGTAGTCAAGACTTGGAAGCGTTTCTTGCCTGCTTTTGAGAAGTTAAAAAAAAAAAAAAGAAAGAAAACTGTTTCTCTCTTAAGAATATACTTTTTTCCCTTAGCTCCAGCAAAGCTAATGACCCTAGTGAATTTGAACAGTTCTAAAAGATACTTTGAATTTTAAAGTTTTAATCATTGGGCTCTCAGCTTCCGCTCTTGGCCTTCATATTCCCAATTCATCACCCACATGAGAGCTCAGATCAGAACTCATTTCTTCTAAGAAGTTTTCCCTGATGCCCCAAATTAAGTTAGGTCCTCCGGGGTTCCTCTCCTTTCATGGCACTCCCTGCTTCCAGAACTTGTTACAATTGTAATTAGACAAGTGCACAATTAGGATAAATAATTGTAAAGTTATTATTTAGTGTCTGGCCCTTCTGTTAAGGTAGAAGCTTGATGAAAGCAGATAGTCTGACTGATTTATTTCTCAAAAACATGCTGTTCCCTGTGGCTTCCCAGACCCCAGCACAGCTTACTGCATATATTAATTGCTCAATAAATATTTGTTGAATGAACAGTGTGGTGTACAGAATCATGGCCCTTCAAAGAGATCCACATCCTCAAGATCTATGAATGTTTCCTTACATGCAAAACAGACTTGGCAAGTGTGATTAAGTCAAGGACCTGTAGACGGAGAGATTATCCTGGGTTATCTAGATGAGCCCAGTGTGATCACAAGGAGCCTTAGAGAGGTAGGAGGATCAGTGTGAGAGAAGAAAATGTGACAACAGATGCATTGGTCAGAGTGGTGAGGCCATCAGCCAAGGAATGCACGCAGCTGCTGGAAACTGAAGAGGCACGAAACAGACTCTCCGCCTGGAATCTACAGAAGGAACCAGCCCAGCTGCTGACACATGATTTTAGCCTCCTAAGACTCATTTTAGACCTCTGGCCTCCAGAGCTGTGAAAGAATAAATTCATGTTATTTTAAGCTACTAAATTTATGATAGTCTGTTACAGCAACAATAGGAAACTAATACAAATAAATTGATTAACTGTGGAACGTTAGGCAAGACTGGTCTAGGAACCTGACTGCAAAGAGAATAAGTAAAAACTTAGAATAACGTATTACAAAGTGGTTGACCTAAGACAACCCAATGACTAAACCATACCCACTGTCTGATGAGCCCGATTATTTGCTGGAAATGATGTGTTTAAAGAATAGGACAATATCCTATAACAAGAAAAGCCTGTGGAGCCCAGCCCTGGAGAACCTGTGCATGTGCCCAGATAGTAGGGAAGAAACTGTCAAAATGAAAGGAAAGTATCCTTGCGAAGCCTTGGACAATATACTTAAATGGGTTATGGATTTATCACTTATAAAGTGGGATTAAGAACTGTTAATTCCTACCTTGCTGAGTAGGTATGAAGTTTAGACAATGCCTGGTGGAGAATTTGAAGCATAGTAGTGTTGGTGGTGGTGGCGATGGCAGTAAAATCAATGAACAATGTCAGGAAAAGTTGTGGAGTGGGATTAGTGCTATTTAAAATAAGCCTTTTTTAAAAGGTGTTGCCTGGAGAAAAGGATAGAGACAGTGTGACTAAATGCACTGGATGATACTAATAGCTCTATAGTGCGGAATTGGCCTGGGAGAAGAAAAGGAGGAAACTTAGCTAATGGTAAAATATGTAGGAAGAAAAGTCATTCAGTGATACAAGGGAATGCATTTAAAAGTGGGGACTATATCTTTTGTTTTGTTTTATTTTTTGTTTTTGGAAGAAGAAAGTAACATGAACTGACTTCATTTTTTCTACATCTTTAAGTCGTAAAGCTAGGAAATGTCTGAACATGAAAATCAAATTGGGCTTTGGTGGAGCTAAATCATACATATTGGAAAATGCTTCTGTATGTTATAGTAGAATGCAGATAAAATAATAAGCCAGCAAATTCCACCCAAAGGCCAGACGTGCTACTATTTGATAAAAACTTGTATGTGTAAAGCCACCATGGGTGTAGGCCACACTATGTGCCCTGACAATCAAGCAAAGCGTTGGCCTCTCCCCTTTTGTAGACTGCTAGGGGACCATGCCGTGGTGTCCTTGGAATTTCCTATGTCCTTGAGTACAGAAGTCCAATATACATATCTGTGATTCTTTAGACTATAAGTCCCTTGGCTCAGGGTGTATATCTCTGTGAGCCTGTGTGATGGCTTCCTCCACAATTCACTCATGAGAGTGTTAAATAGACTCTGGAGGGGATTTGAAGCTGGAATAGGGAAACACTACAATCAAAGGGAGAAAGTAATGAGGAGCTGAAAAGATTTGGCCAGAACAAATTGCAGGATCAAATGAGCACTTCCAGAACCAAGCCCCTCGTCGTTGATGGAGAATCTGCTTCTGCCCCAGATGATTGCTCCAGCTGAGTCATAAACATTGGTACGACTTCCAGCCAAAAGAGTTTTATATCCAGCCCACAGTCTATTCCCCAACTTTCTCTCCAAACACTGATTACAGGAGCACCCTCCATTCTGAAGTTTTAATTTTCCGGAAGATGGAAGCATGGTCCTTACGCTTTAGAAATGATGGCTCAAACACTAGGTTGCTGACAGTAAAAAAGTTACCAAGGAGAGAGGGCAATTATCTTTATTTCGTTTTGCTTATAATTTGCCCCCTTTGCTTGTCATCAAGGCCAGCAAACAAATTAGCTTTAATAAATATCTGTGAGTCCTTATATCCAATTTAACAGATAGAAAACAGATTCCCAGAGGTTATATAATTGAATCGTGGTCATCTGCAAGCAGACATGATGGTCCATGTCTCTGGACTCCCATCACCTTCCCCACCACTGCCACGCTGTTTTCCAAGAATGAAGTAAGCCTAAAATTTTAACACAAGCTAGGTAATGACTTATGAGGTCATTGAGGCTGGGGGGAAACGGCGAGTATAGCTCAGATGGAGTGTGGTGGCTTAATGCAAATTGTCACATGGTCAGGGGAGAGATTTGGCTCTTTATGCCAAGAACCTAAACACACCTGTGTGGATATTCACGTAACCCAGGGACAAGTGTAGTCACAAGTGTATGATTAATAATGAAAGGAGAAAGAAATATTCATTCAGGCAGTCATTTCTTTGTGTAATCATTCATTCTATTCATTCGTTCCACAACTACTGTGTGTCTGTGTTGTACCATGAATTATATATTAGGGATGTAATAATGAGTGAGACATAATCCTTCTCATCAAGGGTTTTATAACCTGGGAGAGAAGGTTGACAGCAAACTATGAGAAGTCTGCAATGAGGAAAGTGTTGAGTAATGATTACTGTTACCCCTGTTTTATAGACGAGGTAACTGAGGCTTCGAGTGGATTAATAACCTGCCCAAAGTCACAGAGCCAATAAGTTGGTACAATCCAGGTTCAATTCAGACCTGTTTGACACAAAAACCCTTGCTTTTACTCCTGCTCTGGGAGCGGTTAATAGCTGTGCTGGAAAGGAAAATTGTCTTCGTTTTAAGTTTGAAAAGTTTGGGACATCTGTAAACTGAATGCCCTGCTGGGACAGCCACAGCGCACATTAGCATATTCAAAGGTTTGAGGCACTCGGTGGTAAGGAATACTATTTAGAAAGGCATTTCCCAAACATCCGAATGTTCCAGCCACAGGCTGCTGCACTGTGTTGACACAGTGGGAAACATGTGAGTATACTGCACAGGGGATGTTCCAGAACTCAACACAATTCCCCTTGACATTCAGGAGCGTTGGTGATTGGACAAGATGCTTTCACAAATCGGGCCTTCTCAGGTTCTGGGATATGTACCAGAATTCTGGTACACTTAGGAGTGAAGGAAATAAAGAAAAATGGTATTTTTAGGCATGAGTTTCTACAGCAAACACTTTTAAGTGATCGAGTTCTCTGCTATCACTTATAGCAGGAGTAGGTTTGAAAATTACAGAGAGTGCTTTTTGTTCAGGTCATACTTTGACAGCAGTGATAGGCTCCCACGAAGGAGAAAGCCTGCGGGACGTGAAATGATGATTTTAGACGCGGGGGTTTTTTGTTGTCGAAGAGCAGGAATTTACAGGGGGCAGGTGTTGAGATCACTGATCGACTCCAGATCTTCTCTAGAAGTTTATCAGGACAGGTTGTTCCTCACCCCCAAATTCAATGGCATGGGCTTATTTACAAATGGAGCAAGATTTGAAAGAAGGTATCCCTGAGGGCTTGACTGCCCACTCGAGATACAAATAACTCCAGTATAAGGAGACTAGAAGAGTTAAGAGACAAGGACCAAAAGGACTTTGGGGCAATTTCCATTAAGTAGGAAGACAAAAGCAGGAAGCTCTTCTGCTTGTAAGTTTTTATCACGTAGTGGCACATCTGGCTTTTGGGTGGAGTTTGCTGGTCTATCATGATACCTGCGTTCCACTGTGTCCTCCATTGGCTATTTCCAACACGTAGAATTTAGTTCTACCAAAGCATTTTTATAAAGCACTTGTGGTTTTTTTTTGTTGGTATTCTTGCACTTGAACTGTAGGAGAAAGTGGTGCTCTGGTCAAACCAAGTCCAGATGAACCTGGCCTCGACCTTCCAAGGAGCATCCCGGAAGCCTCAGTCCAGCCTGGAGCTAAGGGGACAGAAGGCATTTGGAGCAGCCCTTGCCAACTTCTTTTTATTTATTTATTTATTTTGCTTGTCTTTGTCCCTCACTAAACATTGATCCCTCAAGAAAAGTGAGCTGGATTAAAATCAGATCAGTTCTCTAAAACAGATCCAAGTGGCTTCCCCTAAAAAGACATTGCTAAGGCCCTCTCTCTGCTTCCTGTGCTTACTGTACTTGTTCTGGTCTATCTCTCTGCCCTCCCAGAACTTCTGGGAGGGCAGGGATGTCTGTTCACCAGCAGATCCCCGAGGTCCTCACCACATCCCTGGGCTGTGAACAAATCATTTTCTTTTTCAATAAGAAACAGGGCAAAATGTATTGAGCTCCTTTTTTTAAAAGCCTTTGATGCTGGATTTGTACTCATTATTGAAAATGTAGAAAACAGACAAGAACCAGAAGCAAAAAGTTATCACCAAGAATCATGACGGCATGTTTCTTTGCAGGATCTTTTTTCTGTGTGTGTAAAATCTTTTGCCTAGCACGAGATCATAAATGTCCTCTTCCACTTTTATTTCTGTATCTATTGAGCACCTGCTGTGTAGCAGGAACTGTGCTAGGCCCTGTAGATGCTTGAGATGGACCTTAGAATGCAAAAGGTATTTCTGAAGCAGAGAAGCAGGGGTCCCGTAATTAAGGCAGAGGAACTCCACCTTCAGGTTTTAAGATTGTGGAGAATGAACTTTCAGCTGCAAGGGCAGCCAGAAAGGGCACCATAACAGAAATTCGCACCTAGATCTAGTGTCTCATAATGACCCTGCCAGAAATACTTGTTTGATACAATAGAAAAATTTCCAAGATTTGTCAAAAGTTTTCAGAAAAGGCCAGAATTGCAGTCAATAAGGTCAGTTTGACTGGGACCATTCCCTAAGCCGTCTTTCTGTTAAAGACATTGATGTTTTTAAAATGAGGGTTGTAATGAACTGTTTTGGCCCTGTGGCCAGCTAATCAGAATGGACAAAGCTTTTCTGATCAACTTGTCAATTACTGAGCAAGGGGTTACCAGGGCAGGACCTGGGCTCAAAGTATGACATGAATGATGTTCTGTAATCCTCACAACACCGTATGAAGTTGATAGCTGTAATTCCCATGTTGCAAATGATAAAAACAGAGCTTTCTCTATTTTTTATTCTTATTTTTCATTCTTTTTATATTCTTTATTTTTTATTCTTAGTTGATTCACTGTTGGTTTCAGGTGTACAGCAAAGTGATTGAGTTATACACATACTTACATACATACATATGTATTTTTTTAGTTTCCTTTCCATTACGGCTCGTTACAAGAAATAGAATATAGTTCCCTGTGTTATACAGTAGGTCCTTGTTGTTTATCTATTTTATATATAGTAATATGTATCAAACTCTTAATCTATCCCTTCCCCTGACTTTCCCCCTGGTACCCAGTTTGTCTTCTGTGTAGAGCTTTCTTACATGTCAAGGAATCCTGGCTCAGAGGGTCACTTGCTCAAGGATGCACAGCTAGTGAGCAACAGAGCAGGAATTTGAACCCAGGTGTGTAAACCGTCACCCGTGCTGTACTAGGGCCGTCCAGGGGGACAAAAGCTATGGGAAGCGGTGCTGGGAGCAAATACTCCCCATCCCCCGCCCCCCACCCCTGCCCCAGGTTACTTTTCTCCCAGTCATCCCACAAATACGCAAAGACGGAATTCCATAATAATAGTTAATGGTGGTGCTCAGCTAACCCTTCATACTTGCAGTGTAAGCTCAGAAGATGTCCTTGGATGCTCAAAAACTGGGGATGTCAAACCAAGAGAAGAGCAAAGGAACAGAGAGATGAAGTTTTAACTTGAGTGGTAGCTGTCAGCCGTTCTTCAGCCCTGCAGCACAAGGCACTTAGATTGACTGTCTACCACCTCCTGCCCTGGGGCTTTCAGGCCCAAGCACGAGGTAGTGAGAGGAAGAAGTGTAGCAGAGCAGGCAGAAAGACAGAGGTTCAGATGGTGTCTCTGCCAGACACTGGCTCTGAGATTTTCAGCCAGTTTCTTAGCTTTTCTGGGTCTCAATTTCCTCATCTATAAAAAGGTCGTATCGCTGAGAGCTGCTATGAAGATTAAATAAGATAATATTTGCGAAGTGCTTAGCATGGCATCTGGCACAGAGCAAATCCCTTAATAAAGAGAGTTATTAACATGAAGTTGCCTGCTTGTGAATCATTTTGTCACAAGGTTATGGAATAATTCCTTTATTACAAACCTACAAACTTAGAAAGCCTAATTTTCCAAAAGACAGAGAAAGGAAAGATGGAACGCAAGTTGTAATATTGTCTAACTTTGTTTTTATAGGAGCCATGGAAATTTACACTAGAGACAGCAAGACAGATTGTCAAGAAATCCCCAACTCTGGTAAGCAACCGACAGGGGGCAGTGCCGGCATTTTCCCGCACCTTCACCTTCCCCTGGTCCCTGCTCTCACACTCCAAAGGCCAGGGGCTACTCCGGATGCAAGCCCATAACATGTCACAGTAGAAGTGGGATTGAAGTAGGAGTACAAGCTCCTTCCTCTGTTGTCCTCCTCCTTTCTCTCTACAGCAGTGTCTCTCAGCCTCCGCACTGGTGACATTTGGGGCTGGGTGATCCTTTGTTGTAGGCACTGTCCTGGGTGCTGTAGGAAGTTCAGCAGCATCCCTGTCCTCTACCCACTAGAGGCTGGCAGCACCATCCACCCCTCCCCAGTCATGACAAACAAAAATGTCTCCTGACATTGCCAAATGTCCTCTGGCACTCATTGTTGAGAACTGCTGCCTTCCAGTGGATCATTTTGGAGGAGGCTGTATCCTCCTACCCCTCCACTTTCTAAACACGTGACTTAGGCTGAGCCTCAGTTCTCCTGTCAGTGAGATGGAGACAATGGCAGTGTCCTTTCTCTAACATGGGCATGAGGACTAAGAGTTGATGTGCATGATGTACCTGGTGTCATACGCGGGACTTACCAAGCACTCAATAAATGCTACCTAAAACCATCGCTATTAGTGTTCCCTTCCCCTCATATGTCCCCTTTGCAATCACAGTTTTATTCTACAGGTAGAATACTTAGTTCAAGTTAGTTATCAATAAGCCAGATATTTGATTTAGGTCCTAGTTGCCAGTCAGCCCCAGTTGAAAAGGAAGCAGAAAGGTAAACCTCTGAAGAATGGTGTCTGCCTCAGTGCTACCGGTCTTGGCAGGAAGGGAGCATTCATCAGAGATGAGAGGTCATGGCCTGCCTTTGGCTTCTCCCTGCTGGCCCACTCACCCTTCACCTGACGCAATACATTCAAGGTAGTATTGATTTGGCAACATAGAAATAAAGGGAAGGAAAATTCCTCTTGGCTCAGCTTACCAGATTTAGCAGATAAAAATGGAGGATGGCAAATTAAATTTGAATTTCAGATAAACAATGAATAATTTTTAATATAAGTATGTCCAGTGCAGTATTTTATTTGGCAACCCTACTTGTGGGAGGCACGTGGGTTTTGATGTACAAGGCTGATAAGCTGGCATCTCTACACAATCGATTAATCAATCACAATGTCTGCATTGCCAACTATTATTTATTTCAGTGAGTAATTAAAGGCTGACGATAGCTGGTTCTGCTAATCTGCTTAAGCCATTGAACAAGAAATTGAAACATCTCATGGAACCCTCGACCACCACCTTTAGAACTCTAAACAGAACTGAAAATAATACAGCTTTTCTCTCATTCTTCTTGATATGCATTTAAAAACTTATTCTCAGGGCATTGTTTACTTCACTAGCACAAACTGCCTTGGCATTAACTCAAAGGCTAATTAGGATTTTACAATTTTTCATTTCTGTCACCCGAATTGCAAGCATAATTCATGGGGCAAGATTCCAATCATTCCTTGCAAGAAGCCAAAAAAAAAAAAAAGAAAAAGAAAGAAAGAAAATCAACTGAACAATTTAACAATTTTAAAAAAACTTCTCAAAAACCTCTTCCAATTTATTTACTCTCTAGATTAAGGCTATCAAGGAGAAAATAATCAGGAAATGCAAATATAAGCATCTTTGAAAAACTGCTCAGAGGATATTGGCTGCAATTAATTCCATTGTGACGGCTGATATAACTGCAGACCTGGCCAGGATGCAGAAAGAAACACACATAGGTTGCATATCATTTCAGCACTACCTGTCAGATGGTGAATCCAGACTGGGGAAGAGTTAAGCACTGTTGAAGGGAGTGAAATGTTCCAGAGAAGATCTGCATCTCAAGGAGGCCCTGAGAGGCTGCTCATGGGAAGGTTTCATGGATTTGGCAGAGCACTGAGCATCTAAGGGTTTAGTGTATCTGAGTTATGGCATCAGTTTATTTAATTCTCATGAAAACTCCTACAAAGTAGATAGCATATTTTTGTTATCAACCTCGCTTTACAAATGAGAGGACTACAGATAAATAATTCACTCACTCCAAAAAGCTAGGAAGTGAGAAACCCATCCTTTAATTCCAGAATTAGCTTCTTCCAGGCTTCTCCCCTTTCCACTATTCCAGTAGCTCTCAACCAGACCTCCTCAGCGCTGAATTTCAGGAAGCACCATTTGCCTCACAGGCTACGTTGATATTAGAATCATGCAGTGCACAAACTGGACAGCCGTACGTGATGGCCCTGATCGCAAACCTACCTACCCAAAAGAACCGTCTGTAAAGCTTTTAAACATTGTTGCTATTCAAGCTGGCCCCAAGTAAAATTTAATCCAAGTTAAATTCAAGTAATATACAACAGGGGCTGAAAAGCACTTCCTCAAGCAGATTCAATTTTAAGTTGGCTATGTACAGAAGAATGCTTGCCCTTCTCCTTTGACCCTCTGCTTATCCCAGTCCCCACATTTTTCCTTTATTCAACCCCTGCTTGTTGTTCTGTAGTCATTTAACTTCCTGAGGTGGGAAAGCTGCAGAAGCCTGCAGAAGCTGGTTAAACTGATGGCAAAATGAAGATGCTGCATGACTTCTGTGCCCAGAGACAGCCCGGATTTGAGACTTTCATTTTAGATGTGATTACATACAGCCAGAAGTGATATTTTAAATCCATTGCTGAGTTAATAACAGCCCACATTTTGCCTCTGTCTAGTAAGGTTCGAATTGAAAGGAATGGGCTGTCAAACATGCAGGCTAGGACTTCTGCAGTGCTGCTCTGTGTCCGTCTAAGTTCTCTTTGCAAGTAAATTATACGAAGTTAGTTTTTCTTATACTGTGTGATGGAAAGACTGGATGATCTTCCAGAAACCTATATCTTCAACAGAAGGGGTTCTGGGGGTCCCTGGACAACTTACATCATCTACAGCACACATCCTAGATCCAGTTTCTGCACAATGAATGTCAGAGATGGCTGCAGCCTTCAGGCTGAATTTTGACAGTGAACAGCTGTGCAGTTAGAACATTTTACTCCATTGCACCTCTTGTGTAGTAGTTGTCAGGCTGCCCGTATAATTTTTGATGTGTTGGTTATCATCAGTGTTAAAGTCTACATTGCCATTAACTTAATTAGACCAAGGCCTTCAGACTGAAGTAAGTATTAAAAGAAGTAGTGCAAACATTCAAATGCAACCTGACTTTGAGCTCTGGGTCTCAGCATGTGTCTCTATTTCCAAACTGCCACCAACGTTGGTATCATTGCATGCCGGCGTTTGTTTTACAGTGTGTCTGTCTATACTGCTCATCTCAGTCAGTTACCAGGTCTGAACACCCCTTCTTTTCACCACCATCCCCCTCCTCCTACCTTTCATCAGTGGTTCCCAACCAGTGACAATGTTGTCCTCCCATCTCTTGCCTGGCGACATTTGACAATGCCTGGGGACATTTAGGGGCTGCTGGCATATAGTGGCTAAATGCCAGATGTGCTTCTAAACATCCTACAATGCACAGGACAGGCCCACAGCAAAGAATTACTCAGCAGTGGTGCTGACGTTAGAAACCCCAGGATCAGGCCTCGAGGTCCTTAGACCAGTTGGCAGGGGATCAGACCTGCCCACAAGTGTCCCCACCCCATCTTGCCTCCTCCAGCCCTTCAAGTCACTTTCAGTGATACCCTTTCTGAAATACAAATATGATCCCTCTGCTTAACACCTTCAAGGATTCCCCGCTGCCCTCAGGATAACACATGCAGCACCCTAGGCTTGTCCTGATGCCTGTCTCCTCCCGTGGTTTACCATGTTCTCACAGTTCCTTACATTCCAGCCGGGTTGAATCTTTTGGCGGTCTTCGAAGACGCCAGCCCTGCTCATCCTCTGCGCAGAGCCGTGCCTCTCCGGCTTTGGCGTGCACTCCAACAACTTGAGACCTTGTCCAAATGCAGGTTCTGGTTCAACAGGTCGGCCTTGGGGCCTGAGACTCTATTTCTAACAGTCCCCAGATGACATCAGTGCTCCTGGTTTGTGATGACACTTTCATCAGGTCGGACCTAGGGCAGTGGTTATCAAACCTTCGTGAGCATCGGAATGACCTGAAGGCTATGAAAACACAGATTCCCAGGAACTGCCTCAGGCTTTCCAATTCAGTAGATCAGGGTGGATATCAAGTCTGAAAACTGCATTTGGAGTTGAAAAGCATAGAGCATCTGTCTCTCCCTTCCTTCATGACTTCTGGATCATCGCCTGCCTCCTCCTCCAGTTCCTAGAGAGTCACAACGCCTGGACCACTGCAGACTCCACAGAGCGTGGTAAGGGCTGGGCTGTCCACTCCTGCACTCCGCTAGGCAGTGAGCTCCATGAGACAATGACAGCCTCTTCTGCCTCCCCATCTTGCATGTGGATGAGGGTGCTAGTCAGGATGGTTCTCATCCTACATCACAATGATCCTTAAAGCTCTCATTTATAACCAAAAAAAAGGTTGCCTGTTAGCTTTTGCCAGGATCAAAATATTGCCAGCTGTTCACACAACTTACAGCCATCTGAAGGACTCTTGGCGCTGGCGGGAATCACTACAGGTTTCCGGATACGCGGAAGTAGAGCATTCCTATGGAATCTTTCCTAAGGCTAAGAAGCAATTACCTTAGGACAGTCTTGCTACAGATGCACGAAATAAATCGAGATGAAGCACAGAGGCCCAGAGACACAGCTCAAAGCCGTGGCAGCCTGATGCTGAGATGCTGAGTGTGGTCCCGGGCAAGAGCTGGGCAGTGCCACGCTCCCTGCCCGGGGTGTGCACTGCCGCTATACTGGCTCCTGCAGAACAAATGATAAACACTGTTTTTACTTTTCGCCTTTTTTTTGTAAGAGTGAAAAGCCTCTTCAGATTTCTTTCAGTTGATGAGAATAGGTACTAACGTCGGTCTTTCACAGAAGCGAAGTGACGTAAAGTGAACTTTTGAAAAGCAGGGGATCCCTGTCGATCCCTCCCTTTGTGGATAAATGCTGGGTCCTAACTTTTCTGCCCTACTGTTTTTTTTTTTTCTTTTGTCTGAGTGCGGAAACCACAATCTTTCTAAAAGCCCTACTTAGTAAAAAGCCAGGGATTTTAATTTATCCCACAGCTAGAGTCTCATGGAAACTGCTGTCTAAAATCCCTTTGCTCATGAAGCTTTGAAGGGCTTCGTCTGCACACCTCTCCTGCCCTCCCCCCAACCCCCAGGGAAGGGGCCTGCCTTCCTCCTTCTCCCTAAGCTGTGTCTCTCCTATTAGTCTTCACTTTACCTCATAACAGGATGGAATTAGTTTATTTGAAAATGTTCAATGTTCCAAATGTTTATTTGAAAAAAAGATATTTTTAAAATCCCACACCTAGTACAGCAAGGAGAGGAATGTCGTTTGAGTAGAATGGACCAAGGTGGGCCCGACCCTTTCGGGAAGAGGGTGGGGAAGAGGAGAAGGTGGGACTAGCTGGCTGAGGGGAGAGATGGGGAGCCTTCAGCCTGAGGATCCAGCATGAACAAAGGCACAGGGTCCGGATGACTATGCGTATGGGGTCAGGAACAAGAGATAAATTTAGTTAAGTAAGATGGCCCAGATTCTGGAGGAAGAAGAGTCGAGAAATCCAGACTGTGGAGCCAAGAGGAGAGGAAGGGTCTTTAGAAGTTGGAGAACCATTTCTTGAATGAAACAACTCTTTTTGTTTTTCTTTTTTTTCCTCCAGACATATTCCCGAAGTCGTTCTGATATTTGTTCACTCCCGTTTTTGGCCAAGATCTGTCAGAAGATTAAATCGTACGTACACAAGTTCTCCCTTCCTGAGCACTGGCAGGGGAGAGCATCTCTGAAAGTCCCTGTTTTCTAATGACTAAAATGATCCTCAAAGTTAAAAGGCTTCTTCCTGGAGGTGAAAGTGTTTCTTGCTCATGACATGTACAGAAACTAGAAGACAAATCAGCTCAGAACAAATCATTTTCGAAATAAACTGAATACCAGCATCTTTGAACCTCCAAGCCCGATTTACACCTCCGGCTGGAACGCAGCCTGCCTGCCGGTGAGACTTTTGAGTGGCCAGGGGACAGCCCCTCCTTGCTGTGTAAGATGCAGACAAGGTTGGCCACTCGTCATGGCAGGGACTCTTCGAGCATCTTTTGTGCAAGGCACTCACAAGGCTGGAAGGAGCCCAAACTATTATCTAAAAATCTAACTCTGATACATGTGAACAGGGTTCCGAATGCAGAGACGCTGTCCAGAGTTCCCAAACCCTCCTGTCTCAGTTTAAAATCCCGCACTTCAGCTCTGCCCTGAGACTGATGTTGTGCTGGATGTCATAGTAATCACTGTCCAAAACATTAAAAGATGCAGCAGTGTCCCGAGAGGCACGTTGGCCTAAGAGGCAAAATAGCATCAGTTCCACCTTCCACTCGAGTGAGTGCGGTGGTCCTGCCGCCAGGCAGTACACAGCTGCTGTTCTAGGGGCCAGATGCTGAGCTTTCAGTATGTTTCTGCACTGAGTGCTGCACTCCATGAAGTGGGGATTATTATTATTCCCATTTCACAGAGAAGGAAACTGAGTCTTAAAGAATTGGCTTCTCCCAGCCACGAGGACCCAAGACACACCCCCAGGTATACTGAACCCCACTTGTTCTTTGGAAACATCCATGTTCTTGGCTCCTGCGCAATGCCACCTCTGGAGCCAGCTTTGAGGACTTGAGCTGCATAACGTCTCTGAGCCTCAGTTTCCCCATATCTAAGCTTAAGGTATAATAGACTCATTTAGAAAGTTTTTAAAATTCAGACTCTTTGGCCTGAGACCTGGTGAGAGAGCACCGTTCCGAGGCTCCCGGTTGTTCGTGTCCTCCCCAGTGACCACCTTCTAGTTCAGGAGCTGCACCACAGATGCTCCATGTACAGATGATGCTTTAATGACTGAAAATAATGTTCCTTCGCTGTGAGACATTTCCTGAGACCATGCCCTGTCCTGGCCCCCGGCGCTTTTATTCTTATTCTCTTGCAGGGACTTCCGATCGCTTGAGCCAGTTCTAGTCTGGCCTGGCTCTCGCTGGGAAGGGTTAGAGGGGAGAACTCGCCAGAAGTGAGAATGAGGCCACACATCTGGACTGAGAGGCAGTATCCATTTCCTAGGGGTGGCTTAGAACAACAGAAATGTCTTCTTCCGCAGTTCTGCAGGCTGGAAGTCTGAAAGCAAGGTGTTGACAGCTCCCACTGAGACTCTGCTCCTTGTAAGATTCCCTTCCTTGCCTCTTAGCTTCTGGTGGTGGCCGTCCATCCTTGACATCCCTGAGCTTAAAGCCACGTCACTCCAATCTCTGCCTCCATCTTTGTATATGGTCCTTCTCCCTGTGTGTCTGTCTTTTTCTTTTGCAAGGTCACCAGTCTTATTAGATTAGGTCCCACTCTAATGACCTCGTCTTCACTTGTAAACATCTGCAAAGACTCTCTTTCTGAGTAAGTTCACCCTCACAGGGACTGGGAGTTAGAACCCCAACATATCTTTTTGGTGAACACAGTTCAACCCACAGCAGAGGCACTTTTCCTATGTTCCTCCATCCTTCATCTCATGAGCTTTATGGGAGCTAAATCCCCTGAACATCCCCGCCTCTGCTGTGAAAGTGTCTCAGGAGAGGAGGAGGCTATGCTTCTGACCCACATTCTGAGGCTTTTGGGGATCCATTAAAAATGTTTCCTGTTTCATTTGCCCCCACGAGCTCCTGCAAGCCAGCTGTGCAAAGTTCTGGCCTGGATCCCAGAAACAGTTGTCAACACCCCTTTTCATGAATAGAGGTGGAGGCAGAAAGCATCAGGACATGAGGAGTGAAGGGGAAATACCAGACATGAAATAAGATGCTGGGAGGCTGAGGTGCAGCCAGGTCCCAGGCCCTCGGTCATTTCATCATGCCTAGCGCTTGCTGAATTGAGATCCCTGTCCCCTCCTTCCTGAAGTCATCATTGCATTTTCTGTGTCAAATGTGGACCAGCAAGATCCAAAATGACAACTCTTCAATTGAACCACCTTAAAAAACTGAATTCAAGAGCATCTTGGACAGGGATTTTCCTGGCTCCATTTAAAAGGGAAATTCTTCTTTTATGAAAAAGCAAAAGCATTTTGCTTTTTTTTCTTCCTAAAAGTCATTGTGCTTCTGGTATAATTTGTACCAGGTCACAATTTATTCAGTGCTGTCTGGTTTACAAAGCACATTTAAATGCAGCCTCATTTATTCTTCAAAACAACCTGTGGTTTAGTAATAATAATGACAAATGAAAGTTATCTGGTAGTGTCTATACACCAGGAACCCTTGTAAATGCAACCCTATAGGCAGACACTTTATTTGTCCCCTTTTTAAAAATGTAAAGTCATTGTTCCAAGTTCACAGAGATAATTATGGATAAATCTGACGCTTGAACCCAGCAGCCTGGTTACAAAGGCCAGGCTCAGAGCCACTATGTTGTCTGTCCCTTGACTCTTAGCCCCACTTTCAGATGAGCAGGTAGGTTCTAGATCATTTAATGCCTGACCCACCAGCACAGTCTGCACGTGGTAGCGACCAGACCTGCAGGTAATCCTTCCATAAAGTCCCCTCCAGCAAGAATGCCTTTCCCTCTTCCTGCCTCTCCCTGACCCCATCCTGTTTGGTCTAATGCCTTCAAAATACAGTGGAGGTGTCTCCACCACGGGAAGTTTTCCAGCTCCAGCCTAGCTCCATAGGCTTGGCCAGCTACTACCATGGGGCAGCCAAGTTGCGTTGTTGTTGTTGTTGTTGTTGCTGTTTTGATTAGAATTCACAGCACCTACACATTGCCTATTTTTTATCTTGACGATGGTAAGTCAGATGGGTTTCTCTTAATAATCTCTTCTTTTTATTGAATTTCCAAATGCATCAACCCACATACGTATTGTTTCACATAAATGCACACAGACTATCATATCCTACGTTAATTGTGTTTGTAACTCATCATTCTTTTCTTTTCTTTTTTCATTTGTTCCTTCTTCCTCATGCCCTGCTCTTTCCACCCACATTAGTCTCTGTCCCCACCACAAGGTGTGCCATGTCAGTAGGGCAGGGCGTATCCTCCCAAGGTTTTCTCTGCTCCCATTTCATCTTGCAGAGATGCATGTGACACATCCCACACCCGCACGCAGAGAAACAGAGCCGCTCTGGCCCCAGCGTGCTGCCTCGGACTCAAATGTGAGGCTAATACACATGGAAATTTCATTCTCCCTATTTTTCTTTTGTTGTAATGCCCCAGTTTCATGACATAATTTTAGGGACTTTGAACTTGAATAGGTGGCCATTATGTAACAAAAAACATTCAGCTGCAATTACAGTTGCTCGCCGGACCAAGCCTGCTAGCCGGACCCCAGGCAGTCACGGGGTGGTGGCAGCAAGCAGGTGATTAGCTGCACCAACCAGCGCGATCACAGTGGTTCTAGGTATTTTCACTGTTAGCGTCTTTGCCTTAAACATCTTTGCTGCAAACATTTCCACCGCATAGCTAGTTAGCCATGAAGCAATTTTGCTGTAAAAGATAAAACAGTGAAAGATAAAAGAGAGACATTAAAAAGGACATAATGAAACATGAAAAGTGAATAACAGAATTAAGGAGACTTCATTGAAAATACAACTATCTGAATGTATTTAAAGTCTGTGGAGATTTCATGGCAATACTGCACAAATAACTAACTGATCTTAATTTGTGGCTTGTCCCTAAGCACTTGTCTTCCAAGGCTTCCATTCTCAGCATTTTACGCGTTGTTTTTGCTTGTTGGTTCTTCTCCTCATTGAGCATCACACTTTTTCCCTAAAATTTCTTCCTTCATTAAGAGAGGTATCAGTTCCCAAATACTAGGATGCACATTTACACCTGAGCTTTGTATTGCATTCTGAAAGCCTGTGTACTGCTGGTTGTTCTTGGCATATTGTCACATGTATGTTGATGAACATTCCAAAGTTCTATGGGAAGTGTGAGTTCAAATCTGCCCCTTTCAGACACTCAGCCTCTTTCTCCTCCGTTGTAGTGTGTTTCAAAATGAGAAACCAGCTCTTGGGGCAAATCATCATCATCTGTCATAATTTTTGTATCATTATCTCAAACTATCACCGAGTCATTGTACCTTTTATGGTAAAATTGCATTATGGTCAATTAGTTATGCAGTGAAAATGTTTGTGGCAAAAATGTTTGTTGCAAAGGTGCTTTCGGATAGGAAATTTATGGTGATAATACCAGACGTGCATAACTGGATGAAACATTTGTGTGGCTCAGAACCTGAAAATCTGAAGCAAGTCCATGGATTGGATTCAGGATGTCTCCAGAAACCAAAATGTCATAAGAGCAGACTCCTGACTCTTGTTTGCCCAACCCTAGAAGCCATCCTTGCAATACTGTTAGCATTGCAAATAGTAATTAAAAAAAGCTGAGGTTTTGTGAGTATTTATCACATGCTTGGGACAGGTCTTCCATGCTTCACATGTAGCAACTCATTTAGTCTTTACAACAGCCTTAAGAAGCAGGTACTGACATTGGCCCCATTTGCAGATGAGGTCACAGATGTACACAAAGGTTAAATACTTTGCTTAGGTTATATATCAAGTAGAAGCAGACCTGGGATTCAAACCCAGGGAATCTAATTTCAGAACTTAGAACTATGTTACAGGGCATCCACTAGCTTTTCCTTCCTACTTGAACACCTGTCCCCCATTTCTTGCTTTGAAAATGCTTTCTCATCCTTTAGCTTTCACCTTAAGATCACCGCCTACCCTGTATAGAGTTAGAAATGTTTTTCCTCTTGGTGCACAGCCCTCTTATGCATTTTTTCCATAGTGCTGTATTTATTTATTGAAGCATTATTTTCCCTCATCCATCATTAAGCTCTTCTGGCACAGGAAATGTATCTTATATTCATCCCTGATACCTAATATGATGTCTGGCACATGGCAGGACTCCAGAAATGCCTGTGGAATGAATGAGTAAATGAATGAATGGAATGAATATTCTAACATACAACCAGATCCCTGTAAGGTTACACAAGGTATCAGGTTTAGATCAAATTTTGCAGAAGTAGTAGTAGTGAAAGTCAACAATGCTTTATCCAAAACCTTGGAGCCAGATGTGATTTGGAATTTGGCATTTCCCAGATTTTAAGAAAGTAACATACGGTGCGTATACTGTAACTCACCTAACACTCCCAGCACCTCCTGATCAAACACATTTATATTTCGGCAGTGAAATGTATGAATATTCAAAGTAAGGTAAAGCTTTTGAATTGCCTTGGATCAGTTGAGGTCAAGTTTTGCCACCAAATGAATTTGCTGCAAAGTTGAAAATAAAATACAACTCTTGTTTTTCAGAGCTGTTTGGATTTGGGGACTGTGAATAAGGGATTGTAGAGCTGATATAAGTTGTGGTTTATGCTATTTCTTTTTATATTACCCCACTTTTTTTTATATTATCCCAGCATCATCTATTTTTTATTCTTATTTTTTATTGTCATGTAGTTGATTTACAATGTTAGTTTCAGGTGTACAGCGAAACGAATCAGTTATATATATATATATATATATACACACATATATTTTTTCAGTTTCTTTTCCACTATAGCTCATTGCAAGAAATTGAATATAGTTTCCTGTGCTAATCAATAGTTTATGCTACTTTAAATGACCAAATACCCTCTTCCGTCTAGAATGTATGGCTCTGGTTCGTCACTTTGAGCCTTTAAAATAAACAGGTGGTGAAGGGAAGGTATAGCTCAGTGGTAAAGTGCCTGCCTAGCATGCACAAGGTCCTGGGTTCAATCCCCAGCACCTCCATCAATAAATAAATAAACCTGATTACCTCCCCCCACTTAATTAATTAATTAATTAAGCAAGTGAAGTTTAACTTAATGAACTGGCTTTCTAATTCTGGAGACAACTAAAGTGTTCCTTCTTTCAAGGACAAACTCTCATCCCAAAGATGGCAAAGGTAGGAGGGAACACCTTTGGCATCCTTAGTGAGACCTTTCACCCAGCACACTTTCTCAGACTGAAAATACGGCTATTTGGGTTTGCTCATTCTCTTGCTCGCTCCCTCCCTTTCCCTCTCCCCCTGTGTCTCCTCCTTTTCTCAACTAGAAAAATGAAACAGCTATCCAAGAGGTCAAATGAGCACATGGGAGAAAACTTCCTAGTCTTACAGGAGATGTCATCTCCGAAGAGGCCTGTGACGTGGCCTTCAGGTGGGGCCGCCGTCCCAGAGTTCGTGAGGCAGGCTCCACACTACCAGTCAGGCTCCGCGCTGGCTCTGGCCGAACTCACTTGCCTTGAGGCTCTCAGAACTGCTGAGAAGCCCTCGATTCAACAGACAGCTTACTAAATCCTGTGAAAGGTCGTGTGACTCTACAGTCTAGGCTCCAACAGTTGCCTTGCCCGCCATCTGACTGCACTTCCCTGCCGCCCTGCGAGTGATTTCCCTGGAGGGAAAGCAGTGTTTGGCATTTGGAAGCAGGGAAAAGTCTGGGAGTGAGGACACGGGGGAAGTCCTCACTCAGGGGAAGTGTCCAGGATTTTGGCCTGAATTGCTTGTTTATCGATCACATCAGAGTTTCCCACGCTCACGAATGGGAGTGAAAGTTGCCAGCTGACAACGAAATGCCTCACAGTTCTTAGAATAAGTGGTTTCAAAGAGTAGACTCTTAAGAAAAGACATCTATCACAGAATGTGTAAAATGTGTACAATCGGTAGTACTGAGCTCATTGATCGGACCAAAAAGACAGTCTCCTTCTTTCCAAGGGACCCCAGCACCCATTTCCCATGCCCTCTAAAACTTCACTTCATTATTTCACTTCCCCAGTATAGGGCAAGTAAAATGTCAGCGGGAAAATAGTTCTGTCGGGTGAGGGGCAGGGATGAGCAGCTTGGCTGGTGCTTTCATTTTATTTTTAAAATTTTTATTTAGACCCTTAATTTTGTTTTTAGAATGGGCTTCTGTCACATAAACTCAACACAGCCCTATCTGAAAATGTGTCTATTTGTTTTCACAAACACAATTTCTTTTTTCTCAGCTCACAGGTGTTTTGTTTTCTTTTTTCTAGAGCTATACAAAATTCTGTGCCATCCCAAGATGTAGATTCAGACAAATACAGTGTTTTCCCAGTAAGTATTTTAAAGAGTAACCAGATGTTCACTAAATACTACATTGCTTCCTACAAATTCCCTTCCTTTAATAAGACAAGATTGAATGCCATTTGACTACATTATTAATTTGATAATACACCATTTTACGATTTTTACAGAATTTTTGGTATCTAATATATGGACTGTCAAAGTGGATCTTGTCCTAGACTATTTTTGTTTCCTGAAGCTATTCCCAGCTAGAATTCTCCATGGGGATAACAGTTATCTTGAAGTATGTTGTGAATTATTTCAGAAATTCTTAAACCTATTTTTAACTTAACTCTTTTAAAGTGTATGTGTGTGTGTGTGTGTGTGTGTGTGTGTGTTTGTATTTGTGTTTGGGTGTGTGTTTGTTTGAGAACAGTTAGAATGTCAGGATGCTCTCTGTGAAAGCCAACAAGCAAGTAATAGATGTCACAAACTCTCCAAAGCTATTGGGATCTCAGATATTCTGACTGGGGATGCAAGAAATGAGAACATTGTTTGACATTCTCATGACTCTTGACTCTTTCAAATCAGACACGTCAAAAATATCACAAATCCATGCAATTAACCAGTTTGGCTTGAGATTTTTTTAATTATCCAGTAAAATGATTAATCATTTGACCAAATAAACCGATTGTTTTGGGGTCTGAGAAAATTGATAATTAATAGGGAAAGTTCAGGGAGTTGGATGGTCCTGCTGTTTGTGAAAGTGCAACGCACACACATGAACATACATGTATACACAGACACGTGTGTAAAACATGCATTCACATAACCACGCCCATAAATGCACATATGTCCACATACATGCACACTCACACACCTGCACCCCCATACACCCACAAGCAGCAGCAAGCACCCAACAGCACATACACACACACACACACACACACACACACACACACACACACACACACACACACACAGTCACATATAAAACACTACCACCTGTGATTGGCCCTAGTACTATATTACATTTCACCTCACACAGGATGTCTTAGCATATTATATTAATCTTAATTTTCTTAGTGATTTCTAGTGTTCCTAGGCTGTATTTGAATTAAGAACTGCAGGTGTTAGTATTTTTCAGACAGGTCTGATGGGCTTTCACTGTGGATATTTCAAGGCAGAACTGAACCCCTTCTGTGTGTGCTGTTCGATTTCAGACACTGCGGGGCTATCACTGGCGAGGGAGAGACTGTAACGACAGAAACAAGACGGTGTACCCGGGTAGAAGGTAAAAGTCTCTCTGGTCACTGATTTTGAAAATGACTTTCTGAAAAGGAGGCAGGAGGCATCATTATCTCCCCTAGCCTAGGGGATTGGTGCTTACAGAGAGGAAGGACCTCCTTGTCCCGACTGAAGTAAAGCTCAGTAAAAAAAACAGTATTTGTTCATTCATTTGTCCAAGACATGTTCATCAAGCACACACTAACTGCCAAGCACTCTGCATCATGTTGGGTGGTAAACAAAACAGAAATGGGTCCCCTCTTGTGGAATTTACAGTCTAGTGGAAGAAATAAGTGAGTGGACGGGTTATGGTGGATGTTTATCCAGCCTCCTGCACGAGTTCTACGGGAAGCACTGGACCCAGGAAGAGTAGCCTTTCCCAGCAGGAGTAAGGAGAGGAGCCCAGGTCACACTGTAGTTCCGGGCTGATGTTCAGCCACTCATATCCAGACTTCAGAAATGGATATGCCAACCTTCATCTTGGCTGTGACTACAGTGCCGAAGCATTAAATCAACCAGATCTCTGGGACTTTAGAGGCACAATTTAAATGGTTTCACCTGTCTAAATAAAATAGACTGCAGATTGGTTCATTATGCTCATCAGCACTGTTCCACAACAATACGGTCCATGAATATAGTCAAGCATGAAAAGGCTGAATTTGGTTCACAGTTCCTAGCCAGCAGCCAAAGCCAAGATAATGACAAAGAGGCCAGGAGAGGCTTCTGTGTGCCACAACACACAATGGAGTGTAGCACTTTTCCTTGAAGAAACTGTTGTCTATTATTGACGCTTGGAGTAGCACTCATTCATCCATGCATTCATTCATTCACTCGTGAAGCTAACATTCAGAGTGACAGTGTATGCCAAAGACCAATGTTGGTGTTTCCTTTGTAGGCCAGACAATTGGGATGCACATCAGGATTCCAACTGTAATGGCATTTGGGTAAGCAACCAAATTCAAATTTACCCCTATTCTCTTACTTTCTGCCCTCCTTAAGAGCACACAGCCTCTTTGCTTTAGTCAGACCCAAGGAAGAAGATCTAATGTAGACTACAGTGACTCTCTCTCTGCTGTTTGCAAGAGGGATGTAGAATTCCGATCCCACTTGAAGAGTGTCAATGAATAATGAGAGTTGAGGCTTTCAGTCACAGCCCCTGTAAGCCTTGCTTACTCACATCTAATCCCTTTATTCTGTTTTGAACAGTGTGAAATTAAATGGAGAGTGGTGTTAGCAAAGTTTTCTAGCAACCCAAACAGCTGTTGGAGCTAACTGCATGCTGTCATCATTTTATTGTAGCCTCCCCCCACCCCCATTTTGTAAGGTTACTCAGGCAGCATGGAAATTACCCTATGGTTACCCTGCTACCTACATCTTGAGACTTCTAATGCTGATGCCCCAGTTCCCTATAAATAATGGATTTTCAGCTTCCAGGTAAAGAAAAGGGAAGGAAGGAGAAAAGCCAACCAAACCTTTATCTAAGGGCAGCAACAGCAGCGGACCCAAGTTTTGTGAGGTCTTGAGCTTACGTGATATGAGGGGTCCTTACGCAAAAAAAAAAAAAAAAAAGAGACTACCAAATACAAAATCATGTATGAAAGTATAATTAATTAGAATAAGAAAAAAATCCTAATAAATGATTGGAGTCTTGGAAATTCAGGCCCGTTTCTTTCGAGACCTCTTTTCCAATTTACCAGGAGTGCTTACGTGGAAACATTGTTCTGAGTGCAGTCTGGCGTCTCCTTTCCATCTAAAACACTCTAAAGCTCCCAGGACTCACACAGGTGGGGATCATACAAATAAGGAGCCTTGAAATTTCGGATTCCCCAGCTTCAAGATAAATCCCCTTTGGGGGGAGCGTGTAGCTCAGTGGTAGAGTGCACACTTAGCATGCACAAGGTCCTGGGTTCAATCCCCAGCACCTCCATTAGAAAATAAATAAATAAACCTAGTTTTTCCCCCCCAAAAAATTTTTTTTAAAAAAGATAAATTGCCTCTGAATAGTTACCTAATTTTCTGCTTGGATAAGGAGGAGAAAGTCTCTGTAAATAGCTTCCTCTCTTCAGGACACATGGCTTCTGGGATATGGAGAGCAAGACACATTGTACCCCAGTATAGCCCAGCCCACCCACCCTATCATCAGTCACACTGCCTTTTCATGAGAAGGAGAAGACATTACCCCTAGACCTTAAGGTATCATGGTGTCAAGACCCCCAACCTCACTTCTGGATTTCTCAGTCTCATCCTATTGACATTTGGGATCATTCTTTATGGTTTGGACTGCCTTGTAAATTACAGGATGGTCAGCAGCATTGCTGGCCCCTCCCCACTAAATGCCAGTAGTTCCCCCTTCCCTACTGTAACAACCAAAGATGTCTCCAGACATTGCCAAAGTCCCTTGGGGTAGAGATGGTGGCGGGGGATCAGCCCTGTTGAGAATCCCTGCTCTAGAAGCACCAATCCTTAGGTGCTGGAGGTGTCAGGACACTGAGAGCTTCTGCTCAGAGACTGCTAGACCCTGTGTCCCAGCCACTGAATGGGCCCTCAGTGACACTCCCAGCACTCAGAGCCCTGGCCTGCAGCCCACTCTATGAGATGGTCCTTATTCCTGCCCCCAGTTCCTTAAAGCCCAACTCACTTACATAGACTTGCTTTGTTGGATTAAAGGCTCAAGAGATTATATAGGGTTTTATCTACTGTTTTGCCTTTGTGCTTTTAAAGCCATTTGGGAAGGACTTCGTATATATGTCTCATAAATTTAAAAACAAATTGCTAATCTCATCATTTCTCTTTTAAAGGGTGTTGATCCAAAAGATGGAATTCCATATGAGAAGAAATTCTGTGAAGGTATGAACTGTAAATAAGTCACTGTCCTTATGACAATAGAATATCAGTTTCTAGTCTGAGTCAGCTTGAAGGGAACAGACCACCTAAGTGAGAAAGTGCCTGATGTGACAACATAATGTTGACCAATTTATGTTTCTTTTCATGACAGATTACAAAAAGACATGAAAGAGATTATAGAAAAATGAGGCAGAATCTAGACAAAGCAAAATGGAATTTGTTTAACTGATTCCTTAATTGAGGTATTGGAAACTTTAATGATAATATTTTAAAAGGCTGCAAGATAGATAACAGGTCACTGAAATCTTTTTTCCAAATAAAAAACCAAGTGGAGATGATCATTTTCAATCTTCTCCACGTCCTTCTCAATACTCTGCAAGGTCAGACGTCCGGGTTTGTACTGACAGAGTCCTTGTGCCTGCTGGGCTAGAGACTCGTATCTGGGTGACTTGGGGGAGACCCCCAGGCTGTATCCTTGAGAGTTCCCAAAAATACCTGAGCAAAAGCTCTGGACTCTAAATACCCAAATGCCACACACACCTGGGCTACCAGGACTTCTGGGAGAAAGCTATTACAACCCACATAGTACTAAAAACACAGTCCTGGTAATGCCCAAAGAGTTTCAAACAAGACCCTATGGTAGCACCACTGTTTTATATTTAGGCAATGCTTTCCCCTAACATTTAGAATTTCATAAATTTGTTCATTCAACAGATATTTCCTGGATGCCTATTCCTATTATGTTCCAAGGGCTCTGAGTTTTCATGGACGGTGGTGATACAGCCCTTGCCCTCCATATCAACTTTTGTCTTTGAGCTGTCAAAGGAGTAGGATGGGGTAGAAAATGTAAGGACCCAATACATAGTTATGCAGTTTAGAAGTGCTTGTAGGATGAATAAAAGAATGAATTACCAAACTTAACGAATAAATAAACTCAGATCTGAGTGGAATCCTGGTGTGAGGCCCTAGGGTCGCTGTGGGAAGTCTCACAGAGTCCCCGAATCCCAGCCATTCCTTGATGTCCTGGGCTTCCTCGGTCCCCATCTGTGTGGCCAAGGGCCAGCTGTCACGAGGTCCCAAGATAGGGAGCCACTGGCATGAGGCTGGGCCATCCTCAGCTTGATTTGGGGGGTTGGAGGTGGGGGAAGGAGGCTGTCCTCTCTGACTCTGGGAGGTATCAGTTGATTCTTTCAGGATCTTAAGGGATTTGGAAGAGTACATGCATCACCTGTGGGTGAGTGATTTGTGTAGATGGGCCTCAGAATCAGATTAAGTGATTCTTAACCTCCAAACACATAGAGCAGCACAGAGACCTCGATATCTCCATCTCCCCGCTGATCAGCCATAATCATCCATCCAGTGCTTTTACGTATATAGAGTAAGGACTTTAAAAGACCATAACATCTCTGAAAAATCAAAATTGCTCCATGAGATCACTCATTCTTATAAAGTGAATTATAACAGAAACAGGAGTGTCTTCCAAGAAAGCAATTTTCAAAACCAAAATTTAGGGCCTATTTCTGAATTCAGATAAAGTTTTGATGCTTTTATTCATCCATCATTCACTTAAGATGTTGCACAGCAGTTTGTTTTATGCTGAGCTGGGAAACACACCTGCATCTGCACAGCTCAGCTCGCAGTCTCCATGGCCTAGAAATCTCATCCAGCTCCTAAATGCTCTGCCCCTCACCCTCCAGCATGCGAGAAGTGGCACTGCTGCATCGCTCTTACGATGCTCTGTGCACGGAACACGCACCAGGATACGTGCTCACCTAACTGCCCAACCTGGAGGCTCCAAACTACTTGAGTGCAGAAGTAATGCAAATAAATTGTGCCCCCCAGGTTCACAGCCCAGGGGAATCATTTTGCTGGGAGACTCGGCTGGGGCTCATTTTCACATCGCTCCCGAATGGATCACAGCTTCGCAGATGTCTTTGGTAAGTAATTTTGGTGGTAATCGTCCCGGATGCGCTGGCCTTTGTGTTAGCTTCCCCCTTGCTCTCTCTAGATGTGCTGCCAATTCCAAACAGGTGCAAATGCCCCTCCTCAGCACAATATGCCATAAAAGGCACAGTCCACAGCCACTTCAGTGCAGTGCAGTTCAAACAATGTGATGAGAACAGGCTCACATTAGAGCCATCCTGGACGTTAGAGAAGGCAGATGGAAAGGAAGGAGCCAGGTGGGAAGGAGACTTGGGCACTGTGAGGAAGCCCTTGCCCTCCAACCACTGCGGGATGTGGTTACCGCCTACGAAATGGAAACTCTGATCCAGGGACATTAAATTACAGAAATCATAAGTTCTTCCTTAACCTCTTTTCTCAGACTGAAGAAATCAAACATGACCCTGAACACTCTCTGGTTGAACCTCTCACAAGTGCCCAAACTTGGAAAACATAGACCTCCCTTCTAAGGATGAGCAGAGAAACATTTGAACATACTAAAAAATGTTCCTAATCTGCCAAGAAGAGAGTGCTTTTGAAAAAAAGCCTGCTATAAGAAAGTGACATTTTGTGAGATAATTAAATTCAGATTCTCAGCAATAATTTTGAGGAGATTAGACTCGGGGGGAAAAGGAACACTCTGAGGTCAGGGAAGACTCATTTTAGGTGAAACAATAATAGCCTGATGTAAAAATGCAGTGGCCATACTGACCAGCAAAAAATAGGGTGAGCCAACCAGTTAGCCAACTGGGAAAATTCTGGAACTCAGATAAGACGTACAGGGAAGGTCCTGGAGATTGAATAGGAAACCCAGAAGAAGAGAACACGTCAGACAGAGAGGAAATGGTGACCAAATAAAGAATAAAAGGTAGTAATTTTCTTGAGTTGAGGAAATCCTTGACTTCAATTCAAAACCCCACTAAATGCCAGAGAGTATAAAATAGACTCTCCTCACCATGTCTTTCTTTTCTTTTTTATTCCAAATATAAACAGAAATCTTGCAATCATTCTGCCCAACCAGCAACTAGGAGACATACTAGGAGGAAAAATCCTTTTGGCATCAGACTTCTCTCTCAACAGTAAATTTCAGGAAACAGTAGTATGGCCTCTCCAGCATTTTGAGGGCTGTGTGTCAAAAGTGCTCTATCTAATTGCCAAGATACTGTTCTTACATGAGGGCCACAGAAACGTATGCTCAGTCATTCAAAGATTCAGAAAACATAACAGATTTATGCCTTCCTGAAAAAAATTATTTTAAGAAGAATTCCAGTCTCTCTGAGCATGATATTATAAGAGGAAGGCAAAAAAAAATATGTTATTACTAGATTTAATTACAGAAAATTTTCAACTGTATGCAATGTCAAAAAATTCGTAAAATTGAAAGACAAATGAAAAACTAGAAGAATATTTATAACACGTAAGACAAGATTTAAATCCTAATAACAGAGTTCCTGCATATCAATAATGAAAAAACAATCTAATTTTTTAGTGATCAAGAAATGATCAATAAATATAAAAAATTTCATCTTTAGTAGTAATCAAAGAAAAACAAATTAAAACAACAATGCAGTATCGTTTATTATCTGTCAAAAAGGCAAAGGTTTAAAAGTGATAAAAGCCTACTTTTAGCAAGAATGTGGTGAAACGGACGTTCATTCACCACCAATGAGAGTTTCAGTTGCTAGAACTTCTCTGAAAGGCAAGTTGACAATATGCATAAAGTGACCTTAAAATGTTTGTGATTTTAACCAGCAATTCTGCTTCTGAAAATTTATCTTTAAAACTAATGTCCTTTGCTCAAGAATCTGTGTACATGAGTGTTCATCAAAGACATTTATAAGAGCAAAAATGAAAAAAGAAATTAAAAAATCAAAAAATAGATTAAATATGTGAAAATACTATATTTATAAAGTGAAATATTATGCAACTGTTAATACATATATTATAAACACATTTCTTACCAAGAAAACATATTTATGATAATTTGTTAGGGGGCAAAACCAGGTTACAGGATAGTAATATATGAGCCAGTTTTTCTGAGTATATGTGTGTTCATGTGTTGCAAAGAAAATAATTGGAAGGTTGTAGATTAGTATGTCAACACTGGTATCTTTGGATGGTAAAATTCTGGGTAAATTTTTTTCTAATTTTTCTTCAATGAATTTTTGTTATGTATGTACCAAACGTTTGAGGGATTGTTTTATTTGGTCTTAAGCAAATAGCTAAGGAAACCAGCTAAAGAATACTAAAGCATCACTTTTTTTTAATCTTCATAAAAGCCATCTTAGGTAGGTGTTATTACAACATAGCCTCATAGTACTTTACAGACAAGTACTCAGAGAGGTTGAGTGGACTGCCTAAGGTCACACAGCCAAGAGGTGCAAAACCACTTCCTGCTAGCATTATCTTGAACAAGCCACCTAACCAGAAACTCTGTAAATGCTGATAGGAACCATCGTAGGCAAGGCCATGTGCTTCGGTGAGCTAAGGTCTGTGAAAATGCTTTGGAAACTGTATGTTGGATTCAGGACAAAAAAAAGTAGATAGATGCACAGTTCATGCAGTGCAGTGGTGGCGGCTAGCCAGGCTGGTCTGTGTCCTCATGCTTGGCCTTCCTAGCCCACACCTGGCCTCTGCAGGCTGAGGTGAGGGGTGCCTCTCACTTTAGGGTCCTCAGGGTGGGGACAGCCTCTCTCTCACTCTCACTGGAGCCAGCAGCTCCCTCTGCAGGGTGCTAAGTCTCTAGGGAAGAGAAAGACCCACTGAAAAGACACTTTAAAGAAATCACTCCCGCAGTCCAGCAGCCAGCCCCCTCGCAGAGTCCTGACAATTGGCATTTGGATTGTAGCATTTTTTCTCTGCTCTTTGCAACGACACAAGGATTGAAATACTGCAGATCAGCAATTGTTGGCTTGGGTTGGGCTTATTTCCCACCCAACCTCTGTCACTCTTTGGCAGTAAATGAGTAGTTTTGAGAAATGACTATAAGAATGGCAATGATGTAGGGCCAATGAGAAGCCCACATGAGACGTAATAGTAATTGGAATTCATGAGTTTCATCAGTATGTCAATAATGTTTTTGGTGGTAGGGACAACACTACAGTTTTAGTGTCATTTTCTCATCTATTTCAAGCCTTTGATGTCTCTCCCAGTTAACACTCTTCAAGCTAAAAGTTAGGTACTCTGAGCCTGGGCCACTTCTGTGGGATATCATTTGATAAGAATGAAAGATGGGACAAGAAGAATAAAACAGAGAGATTTTGCTTAGAAAGTTACCCCCACCATTCTAAACTTGTCTAGAGTCAGTAGGGCAGTGGGGCTCAGCCGTCCCCATGAGGGAAGGGAGGGGTGCTTCTCCTCACTGTTAGGAGGCTACTAAGAGACTTGCATAAGTGTCTCCAGAGACGGGGGTCAAAAGAACTGGTGTCTGACACTCTTGTGAGTAATGTAAGGGTGGTGACTGAGGCAGTGGGACAGAAAGAATATGTGTCCCGGGGCAAGGACATGGACCCCAGGAAGGGAGAGCCAGCCTGGGCCGTTGAAAATCCTGGAGAGTATTGCATGGATTTGACCTCAATGTGGGTGTTAAACTCCAGATGACCAGGGGCTGAGTGTGAAACTTAAGTGAAGAGAATGTACCAACTCCATAATGGGGATTTATTAATTCACTGGAAAATAACAATAAAAAACACAGCAAGATAAATAATGTATTTTCAATAACAATAAGCTAGAGGAATAGCATGCTTTCAAAAAAAATAAGCTAGAGGAATAGCAGTCTCTCTCACTTTTGTGAATCTCCTTGATATCTGGATAGAAGACAGTTGGATTCACAGATCTGCTTCTGAATTATTAGTATTATTAGTATTATGATGAAAATAATGATCTCATGAAACACTGTGTGCTGGTCTCAAAGATCTCCAGGGGTCTCCAGACGGTACTTTGAGAACCATACAGTTTTCCCACTGCCTCTCATGTCTGAATTTTGAGGATTTACAATAGAAAGATGCGGTTGTGGGGTACTGCAGTGTAGTTTTCAAAATTCTTCACACCTAGAAATGCCAGAGAAGAGGCACTGTATGATAGAACATTTTGTAGGGCAAAATGGTGAAGCCGTCAGCATGGTGTGGGCTAGCCTCTCAACCCAAGTGTTTCCACAGCGTGTTGGAATATACGAGGTTCCCCAAGAGAGCATCTCTTCCCGTCACAGTGTCCTCAGTCCTCATTCTGCCCATAGGTTCTCCCGTTTGAGAGCCTTTTAGTTATGGCACCACAAATAGAGAAACCTTGCAACCTTTTGGCTAATTCAGCAGGTGGAACCCTTTTAAATTGGGTTTCTTGTCAGTGTCAGAGTCAGCATTTGTCAGGGGTCAGTCGGAAAGCTGAAAGCATTCGAATAGAGAGGATTTAATACAGGGGATTGGCTATACTGGTGATTTGATACAGGAAACTGATTACACAGATATTAGAACAAAAAGAGGGATGCTGAAATTATCAGAGATTAATCACTGCAGGAAGCAGCTGCTGACTTCAGGGCCAAGGAACAATGAGGAAGGGGTGTTACCAGAAGCTGGAGGAAGGTGGGCGGCTGGTACTCAGATCACAGCACAGCCTGTTTTCTGACTGCTGAAGGCACACAGACAGCTGCTGCTGGGACCACTGAGGAGTGTGGAGAGGGGCTGGAATTCCACAGCAAAGGAGGCTGGAGGCTACTGGGGGATGCCAACCTCACCTGAAAGCCAGAAAACAGTTCCTCCTCTCCTGCTCCCATCCCCATCCCCACTTGCCCATCTCTCAGCTGTACCTCATATTGGCAGGGAGCTGCAGAGAAGTCTGGAAAGTGTCATTTGTAGCATCCAGCCCCATAATGCAGAGCAGAGAATAATAGAGGAGTGGGCTTGGAGCCCAGAGGCAGTTGGTGTTTTCCCAGCACAAGTCGCTCAAACCCTTCCACACCAAGTCTGGAATCAGCTCCAGCCAGCACTGGGCACTGGAAAGCAGGGATGTCCAAGGGGGCTGAAGAGCAGCAGAAATCTTACTCAGTGGCTCAAGGCTGGGTGACTGTCAGGAAACAGCTGTCAGAGGCCGGTGTTGATTACTCAGTCTCATGGGCCCCATGGAATCAGAGGCCTGGCTGGTCATCAACGTGGCCTTGACCCAGTAGAGCCTCATTTCTTTAGGTCCTTACTAGCCTGGGACCTGCCTCACCCAGGGAGCGCCCACATTGCCTGCCGTTCACCAAATGCCAGATCATTTCCTCCTCAATGGCCTTTTAGGACTCTTTCCCAAAATGACCAGGAGGGGACAAACACCCGAAAACTGTCTTTAAAATGAAGCTGCATGACCTTCCTCCAACCTGTTCAGCAGACGGAGGTTCTGAATTTGCATTCTGTTGCACTGACTGTGAAACTCCCGAGTGCCCACCGGCCCTTCACCCCACCCTGTAATCCCTCCACCATCTCATGTTCCACACCCAAAGGAACCACCCCTTCCAAGGTGGAAATTCTGCCGGGTGGCCTCTCTGGGGGTCTGTCAGTGGGAATGCGTATTTTCAACCAGACCCTTCAGGAACCCCCCGAATGTTTGGTGCCATTCCTTTGCTGTGCCAAGTAGTAAATCATATTCTGGGAAGAGCAGTAAGTGCTGTAGAAAAAATGAGTATTCATTGTTCCATAATAGGCCATTCTGCCCTTTGTCAGACTAGTCAGCGTGTCTTTGCCTTTGTCTCCCTCTAAGGCAGAAAACACTCCTGCAAATACATCACCCTGTCCCAGCTGTGCTCATCAAAAAGGAATCCACAGTCTTGGGCATCTTTCCTGCACCAGCCCCTCTCCTCTCCTGCTCGCTCCATCCACTAGCTAAAGTGGAGTGGCACCCAAGAGGCCTGTTTACAGCTAATTAGATTAAGGGTGTGTTCATCTGGAAAGATAGTTGTAGTTCAATAAAGAGAATATGAAGAATCACCCTCATGGTCCCATAGAAACAGGGTCTGAGCCTCACTCTGCTGGGAGCAGAGAGACTTTTCTGCCCTCTTCCTCTTTTAAAAAAAAAATCCTTAGCATCTTTCCAAGATGTCCTTAGTAGTCAAGTTCAAAATAAGCTTTCCATATCACACCAAAAAAACCTCAACTTAGAAAGATTTCAAAGAATAACAAAATCTGAAAACACTTCCATGCTGTCTAATTTTTTTTTTCTTTCAAAGGAAAAACAATCACTGCTTGGGTTGTTTTGTTGAAAAAGAAGGGGAGGTAGAGAGATCATCAAGGCCAGCCGTAGATGCTGCCCTCCTGCTTCTTCCCCCATCTGCTTGAAAATTACTTCCAAAATATTAAACGCTGCATTTCACTGAACCAGAATTGCATGACAGGTCGGGGGAGAGGAGGGAGAAGCGATTCTGAAATACAATTTCCCAAATGTTTATTTTGCTAGCGAAGACTGTTGCCTGCACGATTATAAAATCTTAGCACGACCCCTGGCAGGCCGTTGTCTGTAGGGTAAGTAGGCGCAGACTGAATTTCGTGCTGTGTCAAGGACAAAATGAATCCTTAATCTGGCTGCAGAAAATGCATATTCACCCGAGAGCAGAGCGGCTCCAGTCTTTCGAGCTCCTGTGCTTTTCATTCCTCTCTTTGAGATGGTTTTGTAAATCAGGTTTGGCTGGTCTTTATTAGCCCACAGACAGCACTGGCGGTACCCGAGCTCTTTCCTGGCCTCTCACTAACCTGCCCCATCTCCGCATTCTGGATTTATCAGTGAGCATAAAGCTTCCATTAAGCATAAAGGCTGATTTTCATGGCGCATAATAAAATATGGAAATTGTACTGCAGCTAACTTCAAGTCGATTCTAGAAATATTAAGAGTCAGAGTACATTTTTATTTTATTTTTTTTCAGATGAGGAAAGGCTGTTGTTTAGGAAAACTGGACAAAATTACATTTTCCGTTCCTCCGATATCTTTCAGGCTGGCAGATTAAAGATGAGAAACACTGAAAAGAGAAGCCTCAATCCTAGTTATTTCTCATTTATTCTGTCAGAAAAAGAGAGTTGTGTGCACCATGGTGAATCCTTTTCTCCAGCAGCTATCAGACCACAAGAGACAGAATGGTCTTCTGTTCCCTTTCCCAGTTCATGGGCACAGGCCAGGCAGGCTGTTGCCTTGAGTCCTGATCAGTTCAATGACCTTTTCTTCCCACTCTAGGTGAGCATCTGGATGTCTTACCTGCCAGCAGAGTCAGGTGCTCTTGTGCGCTTATCCTTCTGAAAACATCAGTGATCTTAGCCCTCACTGCCTTCTGCAAGAATTAGACATAAACACTGGTTGTTATGAAAACCCACAAGAGGAAATTATTTTAAGCTCCATACTTCTGAAAGGCATTTGTAATTACTCAGCCCACATGCCTGCTCTCCCAGCACATTAGACAGAGATCTCCGTATAGGGAGGCAGCATGAGTCAGTAAACACCTGTGCGATCCAGTGTGTTGCTAAGACCAGAGAACAATTTCCTGCCCTCCAGTTAATTATATCTACCACTTTCCTTCACTCTCCCTCAAGTTTCTCAGCCATAAAATGGGTTTCATAGAACTGTCTCTTCATCAGGGAAACATTTACAATCTCAAGTCAGTTGGCATGTGGGAAGAGGAAAATTCTAGCATTTAAAAATAATTTTGGTTGGTTGGAATTGATTGCTACATACCATTCATTCATTGGTTCCTTCAACTAATTCCCTCCATGCTACTCCTGGGGGAATGACCAGGACAGAGATTACCCAGCCCACTCCTTGCCAAGGCCTGAGGGAGTCAAAACTGGCTTGTGTGTGATTTCCTGGGGATTTCCTACTAAAGGCAGTGACTGGAGGATTGGTCAGAGGAATGAGCTAAACCATCAATCCTAGAGGAAAATCAAGGGGAGCATTATGAAACACTAGGTCCAAAGATTCTGGAGGCAGAAGCTGAGGACAGCATCACCAAGAATTTGAAGCCTGATTGATAAGAAACCCAAAGGAAAGTAGCTCAAGAAGAACCAAAGAGGTCGTGGTCTCACATTGGTAACAGAGAGTCAGCAAGAAGGTGGGAGGGTCAGCCCTTCTTAAAAGACTAGTTATTATGCAAGCAAAGTACAGGCTCAGCTGATGTAACAAAGAATCTCCAAATTAGTGACTTAAGACGGAAATGTGTCTTCCTCTCATATAATAAGGCGTGATGAGAGTGGGAGGAGGGCACCGTGCAGAGGAGGGCTGTCACGAAGGTCAGGATTTAGCTAATGCTTGACCATGAGTAGCAACTGATCAATAAAGACAGAGAAGCAGGAGGAAGAGCTTGTGACAAGCCTGGAGGTCAGAGGGGCCACAGGTGGCTGAGTGGTGGGAGAGACAGGGCTGGGGGAGGAGGCTGGGGCAGGGGCAGCACCATGTGGAGGCCGACGTTGAGTAGCTACACTGGAGCAGCTTCTCCCAAGCCTGGCAGTCAGTGCAGCCATTTAGGGCACTTACTAAAAATAAGGATCCTAGGACCCCACCACAAACCTACCCAAACAGGATCCACGTTTTAAAGAAGCACCCCATGAGATTCTGGGATACACTGCTGAAGATAGGGGTGGGGGTGCAGAGGCAGAGGACCCTGGCCAGAAGCTGCAGCAGTAACTCAAATTGAAATAATAGAAACAGTGGGGTTTTGTGACAGCTTCCCAGTAGAAGGTGAAATGGGAGAGAAAGAAAATGAGATCATTTTTTTCTGAGTGAGACAGTGGGTTTAAGAACCCAGCTCAGCCCTGATCCTGAGGTGCCCAGGTGGCGGCCTCCCCTGCCTCACTCTGTGGCTTGACTGTGGACTTGGGGCTTCTTCTAGAGTCTAAGACTGGATTTTTACCTCCCAAAAGAGGGAGACTCCCCCACCCCAGACAAATAGCAGCCTGGATGCTTCAGAAATGACCAAACCTTTACAGAACCCCATGAAGTATCTGAAGAGTGGACTTTTATGTTCTCCACCCTTTGTTGCCTATTTCTGACCCTTGGAAGAGTTATTTTTTCTGTATGTGGAAGAATTTTTTTTTCCATTGGCCCCACAAAAAGTTGATTGGCGATTATCTTTGTATAAGAATGGGACATTTTAAACTCTTGTTTTCTCCCTTCTGTGAATTTAGATACAGTTCTCCAACCACTCTGGAAGTACCAGTGGAAGGAATTGAATTCTGTAGGAAAAAAATTTCATCTGATACAGGGCAGTTAGACAAACGCACCCCTCCACTCATTCATTGACTAAATCAACCATGGGGTTAGAGCATAAATCATAAACAATAGAAAAGGGGAAAGGAAAAGACTAAGAGGAGCTGACAAGGTAAAAGTAAAAAAATAAAAAGAGCTATTTTCAGGCAAAATGATGCAAGGTTGTTGCCTGCCATCCTGTCGCCTTGTATCTACTGGTCGTAGTTGCTAGAATTCTTTATATGACTGCATCTTCACTGCCCCATAAGTTTTTAGACTGGCATGAAATGCTATATATACCTTTTCCCTGAAAATTGCTTACTTAGCTCAAGTTGAAGTTTAAATGGACATTGAATAGACATGATCCCAGGAGCTGAGCAGTTACTGTTACTAATCTGCTAGTATGTAGTATGTTGTACGCTGCTGGATTCAGAAGTAATTTGTTACATAGCAATAGCTAACCGGCTTACTGGGTGTGTAGGGTTTGTTTGGGGTGGAGTAGGGGGAGTTTTTTGGTTCTCCTTGTATATAACATGAGGAATTTAGCCTTGTGGTTTTGCATACAGCACAGCCAAGGCATAAACTCTTTCTTCCCAACCCCTCTTTGACTGGCTCCCTCTTCCTAACCTTATGGGACTTACACTGGGTAATGTTTCTTTCAAGATTCCTCCCCCAAACCTCCACAAGTGGGATAGGTGTCCTTTCTATTACCCTGGCTTTCCCTATCAGTGGCACTGACAGCTAACTTTCATTGAGCACTTACAAGTCTAAGCTTTAGGCACGACCATCTTTTCTAATCCTCTCAACCACCTAATGACATAGGTGCTGTTATTAATTCATTCCATAGATAAAGAACTTCAACACAGAGGAGTTAAGGAAAGTCTTCAAGGCTACCCAGCTGGGAAGTGTGTATTTTCTGTGCCCCTCTGGACTGGGGGCTCCATGAAGAAAGTACCATGGTCAATAGGCTGGCATTTGCTGTGTCTCTGTGTGTATGTGTGTGTGTTTAATGAATTACAGGGCCACAGGGATCTCAATAGCAAACTCATCCCACTGCCCATAGGACTGTAAAGTTTACAAATCTAACTCAAAGTTACATTTCATTCTTGAAGTTGCCTATACCAAAGCATTGACTTGTTTAAACAGTGCTGCCCGGTCTAGTTAAGCCTGAAATTACAGAGGCAGAAACCTGATGACACATCCTCTCCCTGTTCTCCTGGAACTTAGTCGGCCAGGCCCTGCCTTCATCTGGAAGGCAGACTTCAGAGCAGCAGAGGGCACTGTTCTCCGTGGCTGCCTTTCCCCTGCGGGTGTCAGGCCAGAACAGGCCCTGGGAGTGTGAGTGGGTGTGTATGTAGGTGTCTGAGTAGGGTCACATGTCATTTCAGTATTTATCCCCAGAATACTTACTCTGCATTCTTCTTAAGGTATGCGTGGCTTCTGTGAAAGAGAAACACAGAGGAGGAAAAGTTGGAGGCAACTCTAGAGTTATCTGTAGAGTTCTGAACTTACTATCCAAAGCAGTTTCTGAGAGACCATCCCCTCAGCAGGCCCCCAGGAAGCCTTGCCTTCAACGACTGGCACCCCCACCTTAGCCAATGCTGTGATTCCAGGAGATCTGGCAGCTGAGGGGAGGAGCAGGAGCCAGCTACAAGAGGGCTCTGAAAAGCTGAGGCCATGAGGGTTCCCACCTGCTTGAAGCCTCTCTTTTCCTAGTTCCACCAGAACCTCAGTTCAAATCCCAGCCCCACCATTTACCAGCTCTGTGACTTTGGCATTTTATCCAAACACCCTCTCAGTTCTATTCCTAATAACTTTTCTGGGCCCTAATGCCCATTGTAAGGGATTTTTTTTTCCACCAAAAGAAAATACAGGAATCCTCCACAGACCAGAGCTAGTGACCAGAGGTACCATCAAAGAAAAGGAGGGGGGGAGCTTTTTCAGTATCTCTAACTGGGTTGAGGCATGATCATTTAATTTACTGCTGTTAGTATGAGACCTAGTGCTTGCTCTTTTTTAAGAGGTAATATCCAGTATCTGATACATGGTAGTTGCTCAAAGTATTTCTGGAATGGAAGGAGGAGAAAGAGAGGGAGAAAACTGAATCCCTGCCTCACAGAGTTGTTGGATGAAGTTAAAGAATTTGTGCAAGATTCCTGCCTCAGTGCCTGGTACATCAGGGAAACTTGATGTTAGTTCCCCTCCCCATTCTGGCTTAAAATGCAAAATTTATCTGGGAAACAGCACATTCAAGCACCAAAAATGGGTATACATTTGCTTACAGGATTTATTCACATACCAAAGCCTAAAGGAATGGGACCAGAGCAAGAAAGTGTGTGTGAGAGTCAAGGAGAACTCTTAAAGTTTCGTAATTTGGTATTCATATAAGAAATGACACTCGTGTGTGTGTATGTATGTATGTGTGTGTGTGTGTGAGAGAGAGAGAGAGAGAGAGAAGAGGAAGGAAGGAAGGAAGGAAGGAAGGAAGGAAGGAAGGAAGGAAGGAAGGAAGGAAGGAAGGAAGGAAGGAAGGAAGGAAGGAAGAAAGGGAAGAGAAGAGAAAGAAAGGGAGAGAGAAGGGCAGGGGAGAGGGGAGGTAGGAGCTGGGGATGAGGAATGGGCCTGAGAAGGCAGGTCACAGTATGATGGACTGTGGAACTGAAAGGCTTAAAGGGGAAGGTCTCTCCTATACCACCTGCAGGACAGATGAAATAGCGGCCGACCAGCAGGACTGGGAGACCCCTGGTCCCAATGCTAAACAGATATCTAGACATCATCTGATTCGCAGGCCTTGAGACTCTTGCTCCATTATCAAAAGACTAACAACAAAATCTGGCTGCTTTGAGAGTTTAGTTTCTGGGAAATAATTTTTTTACAGACCTGTTTAACTGATAATGATTTTTTTCCAATAGCAGTTAGCTGCAGATTCCTCCAAGTGACTTTGTACTATTTGAAAACAATCGATTTAGGTCTAACCCAGTTGAGAGTATAAGAAAAGGGAATACACTGTGAAAATCATCCACAGCATTGCTGGATGTAGAGGCTCAAATGTAAACAGTGAAATAAGGGCACCAAGAATATGCCCTTTGTCACTGAAAGGTTGGCAGGACCAGGTGAATGTGTGAATGGTGCCATCATTTTCCTTCTCTCACCTAAGATGGTTTTAAGAAACCCAAATATAAGTTGCTTGTTGAAGCCAGGGCTTAAAATAGTCCCAAGTCCAAAATATTATATTTACTAGGTATCACTTAAAAATGAGAGCCAGTAGGATTTCTCAAAGTATAGAAATATACACACATGCAAAGTAACGTTAAATGAAAATGTTATGCAAAAATATTACACACATGCCAGTTATGACATAAAATGCTTTTATGTCATTGATAAAATCAGAAGAAAATGTGAAGCAACACAGTAGTTGATTTAATACTCATTGAGTTTCTGATGCGCTTTACAAATTTAGAAATTTTTTCTTGGTAAACATTAAGTCTTTCCACATATGTACATTTAAGGTACATTTAAGATGAGTTTCCTGAGAACATAAATGCTCAAGACGAATAAGCAGGAGTTGATGAGGGAGATCTTAATTTGCATTTTTCCTGCCTTAAATGCCTGAAATATTTTGGGTATAATGTTGCATGAATAAGGCTTTTAGTGTTTAATGTGATATGACTTAAATATTCTCTTTTTGCTAGGGTCTATAAAACCTTTGCTATTAATGGCTGTTATTTCTCATTTTTATCTGCCAAATTTACTAAGGAAGAAAAGATGGGTTGAGACTTGCATTTGCTTGCTCAAATCTTTTCTATTATCTGGCAACAAACTTTAGTCTTCTTAAACTTGGGACAGTCCACTTGGAAAGGGACACTGGCTGATCCATCCTAAACATGATGCCTTACATAGTGAAGGGCTTCTGCTTGTCAACCTGCTTCTTTCACTGACTTTGTTCCTCCCAAGAGTCTTGTTGAAGTAGATAGGATAATAATCAGAGATATCAGAACTGGGACCCTGGTAAAGCTACATCTTCCCTGATGTTCCACAACTAGGAGAAGTAAAACCTTTCCATAATACCATAAGTGAAGTCTGAAATATTCAACCAGGAAAACACACATTTGCATTACTTCACGGTTAATCAACTAACCAGGGACACACCTTTTGCAGCTGACCTTCTTGGGCCTTCCAGGGCTCCAGATGTGGGAAGCAAACCCACTCTGGTCCCAGCTGCAGTTCAGCACCAGCCTCTGTCTACTCCAGTTTAAACCCTGATGGGGATGATTCCAGGGCTGGTTGGGCCTTCTTGGAGAACAGCAAGGAGTCCAGGATTCTCCAGGACTGTCCCAATGGTAGTTGGGACCATTTCTTCAGGTTGATCCAGAGAGACTGAACTGGGAGAATGCTGGGGAAATAGAGACCCCACTTCCCAAGACAGGGTTGCTGGCCATTTCTTCACCTGTCTACCCCTTTCTCAACATCTTTTCTTCCCCTACCAGGGAGATAAAATTTTTTTACCCACCCCTGACTGAGAATAGGGGTTGGACGGAGTATGAAACCCATTTCCAGTGTGTCATATCCAAACCATGAAGTTTTACTGTATTTGTAGAGCCAGACATAGAGGTGTCATCTCCTGATTCCCTACTTCGCTGGCCCACTTCAGAACTGCCATCCCCTCTATTATTATTCCAAGCTGCAGGGGGTATCAGACACATCTCCCTATGCCAGCAAAGTTCTTACCTAACTCCTTCCTCTGAAAGGAAGAGCAGACCCGCCCAGAATCAGAAGACTAGTTCCATACCCGGTTTCCTAAGTCTGAGGTTGTCATTGGGCTGATAACTGAGAAAAGGTGAGAGAGTGGTGTGGGGGAGTGTTGTATCATTCTTTTAGGTTTTAACATGTTTTACAGGTTGCTGACTTACTCAACACAGCTAATAAATTCTGCTCACGTCTCCCAAAGCTTGTGAGATGCTTGCTTGCTCACTATCTCAACTTAACACATCTTATGAGTTTCATCCATCCTGTTTGTTTTCCTTGTCTTCTCTAGCAGAATTGAATATTCTCAAATCCTACAGCAAGCACACACTATAAGCAGAAAGACCTAGGAAAAAAATAAGATTAAAAAACAGAGAAAACATTTGATTTATAGTGTCAGGAGAAATAGAAACTAAAACAGAGAGTAGCTAAGTCATGGTTGTGGTGGAGTTTTGAGCAAAAAGTGGTGGGTGCCTCCTGCTAAGGGGGGACAAAGTACCAGTCACTGGAATTCCATGGTCTCCAAGACTTATTGGGCGCCTCCTTTCCATGAGTTTGTTTCTGCTCCTTTGAAGGGGTAAATCATAACTAACACAGATGTATCCCAAAAAGCCGTCCTTCTCAGCTACCTCCTACTCACTTCCAGCCCCCACCATTCTGAAAATCACACTTGGGACAAGGATAGGGCTGGGGCCCTGGGATTGGCACGGCAAGGAGGAGGCAATTGAGAGTGAAGGAAGCTCACAGAACCATCGAAAATAGTGCAGGGCCCCACGGGATAACCACTGTGTGTGAACATGTTTATATAACTTCTTTCAAGAAGTACATTGGCACAGTAGAAGGGGTTAGATCTCGGACCCTTGAATCATAAGAACTATAAGCAAATTGTCCAATTCAGACCATGTCATAGTTTCCTGGGGTGTTCACAGCAAAGTACCATGAATGGGGTGGCTTAAAACAGCAGAAATTTATCCTCATAGTTCTGGAGGCTAGGAGTCAGAGATCAAGAGGTCAGCAGGATGATTCCTCCTGAGCAATTTGAGAGAGAATCTAGTCCATGTCTCTTTTCCAACTTCTGGTGACCACTGTCAGTCCTTGGTACTCCTTGGCTTACAGAAGCATCACTCCAATCTCTACCTTCATCATCGCATGGCCTTCCCCCTGTGTTCACGTCTCTCCTTCCTTTTCTGAATAGGATCCCCTAATCATATTGGATTACAGACCCATCCTATACCACAATGACCTCATCTTAACTAATTATATAATAAGGCAATGGCCCTATTACAAATAAAGTCACACTCTGACATGCTGATGGTTAGGCCTTCCACCTATCTTTTGGGGGAGCACAATTTAACCAGTAACAGTCCAAAATTTAGAAATATAAATTTTATTTTATTCCTTTTGAGTACTCATTCTCTATATGATGGTAGGAGCTATCACATACTCTGATAGTAGGAAGAATGAGTTTTTCCAAGTTTAAAGAATGATGGTAGATTCCATTACATGTATAATATATATATCCATTATGTATATATATATATATTATATATGTGTGTGTGTGTCTATGTATATATATCTATAGATGGATAGATAGATAGATAGATAGATAGATAGATCGATCTATAGAATACAAAATGTTAACCATGGTCATCTCACAGTAGTTATCTCTTGAGGGGAGGTGCTGGGGGGCTTCTATTTCTACATTGTAAATTACTATGTTTGAATTTTCATAACAAACACGGACTACTTTGTAATAAATATATATATATATAAAGATATGTTTTCAAGAGGTTAAAGAAAGAGAAGCATGGCTTTTCCTTCCCTCACAGCCTCCAGACTCAGAATCTCTTTAGGAGACAGGGTGAGGTTCATCATAAGTGAGGAAGCAAGCAGGGGGCAGGGCCATAGGCCATTTGAAGAATTATATTCAGTGCTATAATTGCTTTGATGTGCTTTGTCTTTAGGCATGATCTTTACTTTATTTTTATCCTATACCTCTTTTTTTCCCTCTGTTTTATGAGGGGAAGGTAATTAGGTTTTTATTTATTTATTTATTTATTTATATTTGGAGGAGGTACTGGGGATTGAACCCAGGACCTCAGGCATGCTAAGTATGCACTCTGTCACTTGAACTGTATCCTCCTCCCCTATTTTTATTTTAAAATAACATTGAAGGTGAACTCAAGGCTTTCAATTTCATCCAAAAGAGGCATAGGTTTTCAAGATTGAGAAACAAGCCATGTGGAAGAGATGGCATTACGTACCTGAGATTAACTGTTTTCTGCAGCCAGGCACTGAGGTTTCCTGTCAGCCAAGGCAAAAAGGGATCATTGGCTTTCAGAGTTTTTACCCAAACTAGGATTCCCAGGTGAAATATAGGACATGCAGTTAAATTTGAATTTAGATAGGGGAGGGTATAGCTCAAGTGGTAGAGCACATGCTTAGCATATACAAAGTCCTGGGTTCAATCCCCAGTACCCCCTCTAAAAATAAATAAATAAATAAGTAAACCTAATTACCTCCTCCTTCCAGAAAATAAATACAATTAATTTAAAAAACGAAAAAAATCTGAATTTAGATACATAACAAATAATTTTTTAGTATAAGTATGTCCCAAATATTGTCAGGGACATACTTATGCTAAAAATTATTCTTTGTTTACCTTAAATTCCATTTTTTGCATATTTATATTTTTAATTGTGATATAATGCACTTAACATACAATGTACCATCCTTAACCCTTTTTAAATGTACAGTTTAGTAGCATTAAGTATATTCACATTGCTTTACCACCAACCTCCAGAACTTTTCCATCTTGCAAAACTGAAATTCTGTACCCATTAAATAGCAAGTCCTCATTTCCCCTCTCCCAGCCCCTGGCACCCACCATTCTACTTTCTGTCTCTATGAGTCTGACTACTCTTGATGCCTCATGTAAGTAGAATTAGGCAGTATTTGTCTTTTTTGTGACTGGCTTATTGCACTTAGCATAATCTGTCAAGGTTCATCCATGTTGTAGCATGTTGGAATTTCCTCCTTTTTTAAAACTGAATAGTATCCTGTTGTATGTATATACCACATTTTGTTCATAGAAACTCAAATTTAACTGAGAGTCTGTATTTTTATTTGCTAAATCTGGCGACTCTATTCTGAATATATCAGTCTAGATAAGTTTTTTCTAGGAATTAGACCAAAGGAGAGGTTTATCCCAGAGGTCATTTATAAAAGGAAAAAATCAGGAGCCAAAGCTGGCAACATTTTTCTTCTGTGCTTTTGCACAAGCCGTAGAGATGTGGTTCAAAGGAATTCTAATTTTGCCAACCCTCCATGTCAGGAATTCTTTCATCAGAGTCTGTGCAAGAGTTGCAGGGTTTCTCTGAAACCCTTGAAATCATAGGCCATGCTGAATATATGAGCATCTTTATGAAGAAAGGAAGCATGATTAGGTTTTCAAAGGTGTCTGAGGACCCCCCACCCACCCAAGGAGGTCAGGAGGCACCATCGTGATGACTGAAGGCATAGCTTTGATCACAGGGAAGGCATTTTTGCTGGAGGCTTGAGTATCATTACTTTTCAGACAATTGATTTTCTGATTATCTAAACTGAAAGATGGAGAAAAATCTCAGAAATTAAAGAGTGGAAAGTTTACCCATCTACTGAAGCATCCCTCTCAAATGAGGGATGAGTATGAGCTGCCATGTGTCTGCCTCTTTCCCAGGAGCTGAATGGAAGCCAGCGCCTGAATGGATGCTGATCGTTGTGAATTTTCAGAAGGTGGTTAAACTTAAGAGACCTGTGCTTTAAGTGCAAAGAGATTAAGGAGCAGAGTGAAAGAGAACAATGCCTGGGCAATAGATAGTCTTACTCTCTGGAAAACAAGTGACCATTTTGATAATTACTACTTCATTTTTCCTTTAGAAATCCTTCTTCAATTTACCAACAGCTCTTACGGATGAGCTCAACTGGCCCCAACTCTCCGGTGCTACTGGATTTCTGAACTCCACTCGTGGGTATGTATGTTTGCACATCCTCAAACATTTCAATATGTCTGTGTATGGAAACAACAGGAGATGAGGCTTGTTCCCAAGATGTTGAAATAAGAATTACTAGGAATTGCTTCTGGAACATGAGTGACATACAACAAACCCACCACTGACATAGAATCCACCATGGAGTGGGCTGTCATGCAAATTAATGTCTTCTTCATCCTGGCAAGGGGGAGTATTCCTGCTCAGGGGCTCTAGAGTTGACCTCTGATGAAAAATGCTCAAGCACATCACTGAATTTCTCTGATTCAAAAGACAAGGAAGTTTACTTGCTTATTTACTCTCATAAATTAATATTTATAAGATGCTAGGCAAGCTTCAAGGGCCCAGAATCATCCTGGCTTTAATGTTCTGGTGTTGAAAGTAGAGACAGTGCCTGGGGAGGCTGAGTGGCACACAAAGCCCATGTGCTGTGCGGGACTGGGTTTTGACTTGAGGCCTGGGAACAGCCATTTATAATTTGAGCACCCCATTTTTTTAATTTAATGGAGGACATTGCAGATCACAAATAATTCATTAGTTATCTTTACTCACTCATTTTACAAATACTTATGAAATACTGCCTAATCAAGCACAGATGCTGTAGACATTTTCAGGATGAATAAGGCATGTCCCATCTCTGCAGTCAGCTGCAGTCAAGGAGGGCAGATGAGACAAATAAGCAAGTAATGATCATACAAGATAGATGTGCCAGAACACAACGGTCAGCCCAGAGCTGCAGGGCTCAGTGCAAGAAGATCTCATGGAACTGGTCAACAACCACCTCCGTTTGAGGTGTTAGGCAAGGGGCCCAAACCCTAAAGGAATTAGGAGATTAGGGCAATGAAAGAGGAATAGAAGAAACCAGCAAAGATAACCAACCTCCAGAAAATTATGCTCATATTTATGTTGAAATCATAACTTCCCTTATATTTGTGACAATAAGGGAAAGTAGAGGAGATGTGTTTTCAAACTTAGGTGTAGATTTCCAAGTTTAATCATGGGAAAAAGTTTTTGGCTAGTCCTTGTCATTAGTGTAATAATACTAGCAGGATCACTAATAGAGATAGTAAGAAAGAACCTTCGTGAGGCATTCACTGTGTGCCAAGCACTGTACTGAGTGTTATTTAGAGATTTTCTCATTTCACCTCTTTGTGAGGTGGGTGGTATTATTTTATGCATTTTGCAGTTGAGGACTCTAATAGCTAAGTAGATGGGCTAGGAAACCTGACCAAGGCCACACGGGGATAAGAAGTGGTGGGATCTGCGTCATGGAACCTTGCGCCATATGGTAGCAGAGCATAATTGGTGAACAAGGGCACTCCTAGCCTGCAACTCCCAACCGGTCTGTGCTGGTTTTATTCTACCTGTAGGAACATGGCCCCCTTAGCCATTGCCCCTTGGTTTGAGAGGGTAGCTATAGGATGAGGAAGTGACTAAGAACCAGAGAAGCCCTCCCCATGTGGAGAGGTGGCATGTTGCCCCAGATGTCCATCATGTGCCTGTTGCTGCTTCCCGGGATCTCCATACTCCCAGCGGTCTGGGCCCCCTGAGCCCCTTCCACAGGCCCTCTTTCCTCAGCTGCAGTTGCTGTTGTCTTTGTCACCTGGACACATCCAGAGATAGCCCAGCAGCGGCATTCTGGAAGGGAGCCCTGTTTATCTCTCCACTGTCAACATCAAAAGCTGAGAAAATATTATTTAAGTACCCTCCACCCAATCCAGCAATCTATGTAGAGGAGTACCTAAATCCAGGCCTTTATAGCAATAATGAAAAGAATTAGTTATGAATGAGAAATGGACACAGTTTACCATACTTTTAATAGAAGCTTAAATTTACATATGAGCCCCACCTTCTGACCTAAATCCTCATGGAGCTGCCATAAAAGAAACACCAGTCTGATGTTTAAAATTAATTGCTGAGTAGTTTAAATCTTTACTGGAGCCACTCAAAGAATGAGAGAGGAACCCATTCACCGTGTGCAGCTAAACTGGTGAAAACTTGTTTCTTCATCTCTTTTCGCTTACAACTCACACCCACAAAGAGTTGCCCCATGTCTCCTGAATCTAATTTTCCCCAAAACTCTACTCAGACTTAGCTTCTGCTTCCAACAAGACTCTGTTCAATTGTTTTTAGCTTTTGTTGGGAGGTGCTGGGGAAGCCAGTGTCCCTCTTTCTTTCTGCATCTGTTCTGTCCTCAGACCAGGGGGCTCCCTTGTTAATGTGAAATCCCGCTGATCCTCCAACCCCATTGCAGCTCCCACCCATCATTCTAGCAGAGACCCCAGCAGGCAGACAGATCTTCCTTAGAAGAGACACAATGGTTTATAATTCTTACAATTATAAACAGAGGGAGTCTAACATCATCTCACAACATCTAACAACATCATCCAGGTGTGGCTTACGGGAAATCATCACCATCCTGAGCTAGTCTGTGCTGACTTAGCACCTTCTTATATTAGGCTCTTCATTGCCATTTTCAAAACACAGACTAAGTATGCAAATTCCTCAACACTAATTCTGAGCACTGCCCTTACAGGCTGTATTTCTAAGGAGGTGGGCACCCCGCCTGGTTGGCCACCTGCCCTGCAGGGGCTTTTCTCTCTATGCATTTGTGGGCCCCAAGCAATCTAGTTCTCTCTCCCTGAGTGCTCTTTTGCCAGCTATTTCTGTGTATCAAGCCTGTGCCTCTGCCACTTGGCTGGAATGGGGAGGAATATATTCATTTTGATAGAAAATTCTCTGTCTGGAATCTGAATTGCAGTGGATTCTCCCACTAAATGAAGACATAGCAGCTCCCTGTGTGTCACCATTCATGTGTCCCTGTAAACTCTCTCATATACTGTAATGCAAATTATACCTGCAGATAATCTGTGCTAGGCTGATCTTCTTAAAAGAACAAAGAGTTATAAAGTGTGTTACAATCATTAAAGAGAGATGAGCATATGATGGAAGTCCTCTTCGGGTGGAATCAGGAGAATGAAAAGATCATTGGCCTAGAAGCAGCATTTTGAGAGCTGTGGCAGCTGCCACAGGCGTTCTTAGCAAATGTCCCTATGAGTCCAAACGCTTATCGACATGGGATGGAATGTATGGATTTCTTTATTCAGCTGGATGTCTGGAAATTGCTTCCTATTATCTCTGATCAGCTTCATGCTCTGGGTGTTAACAATGTTCTTTGGAAAATGTGCCTTTGAAAGCAAAAAGATGCAGCTTGAGAGAGAAGATGGTTGCTTTCCTTTCCTTCTTCGATCATGCCCACCACCCCTCAAAATTTAATACGTCCTTTATGAGATGAATGTAACTCTAATTGAAATTACATGCATGTATTAAAAGACAAACATAACCCCTAGTTTTACAAATCTTTACATCCTTCAGTTGAGTCAACATTAATAAAATCTGTTCTTTTGACTCTCAGGCTTCAGAAAATTCAAAAAGCAATATCCCTTAAAATTATGTGTTTCCTTCGGGGCTTTTTTCCCAATGTCATCCAGAAAGCAATTGAATAGGTCAAAGGCAAAAAAAAAAAAAACCTTCTGTGAGGTTGGCAGCTTGGGGGCTGGGAGCCTAACAATAGGGAGAACTGTAAGTGAGAAGAAAAAAGAATCTTTTTAAAGATTAAAAATAGTTATTTGTGCTCAGATCACCTTCAAAAGCAATTAATGTAACAGGAAAATCCTATTTAGGTTAAAGAAGCCAAGGCCCAGTAACCCATATAGATACTAATCCCAGAACTTCAGGAAGGAAGAGCTTCTTGTTTGAAAGCAATATAAAAATAGGTGAGGGAGATTAAGAGGTACAAACTTCCAGTTGCAAAATAAATAAGTCACAGGGATGGAATGTACAGTGTGGGGAATATAGTCAATAACTATGTAAAATATCTTCGTATGGTGACAGATGACAACTAAACTTACCATGGTAATCATTTTGAAATACACAGAGATATCGAATCACTATGTTGCATACCAGGAACTAACATAGTGTTGTAGATCAATTATATTTCAAAAAAAAAAAAAAACTCATAGAAAAAGATCAGATTTTTTGTTACCTGAGGTAGTGGGGAAGGAGGGAATTGGATGAAGGCAGTCAAAAGGTACAAAGGTACAAACTTACTGTTACAAGGTAAATAAATACTAGGGATGTAATGTACGAAATGATAGATTAATTAACACTGCTGTAATTTATCTATGAAAGTTATTAAGAGAGTAAACCCTGAGAGTTCTCAGCACAAGGAAAAGTTTTTTATGTTGTATCTATATGAGATGATAGATGTTCACTATACTTATTGTGGTAATTATTTCATGATGTATGTAAGGCAGATCATTATGTTGTACACCTTAAACTTACACAGTGATGTGTGTAATTATATCTCAGTAAAACTGGAAGAAAAAAAAAGCAACATCTAAAATTCCAGAGCACTGTAAGTCCGTGCGGTAGAGTAGGAGGAAGACTGTGTTCACAGGTGAAAGGGTTCTGGCTATGTGTGGCCCCAGGCGGAATAGTTAGCACCCCTAGACCTCATTTATATGATGAAGCTGCGTTGTACCGCTGAGGTTCTCTCCAACGTTCAAGTTTAGTTGTTATAGGATCACATAATGTTAAAGTCCATGTCCTACTTTATGATGCTGCTTGATTTAGAAGCATTAGGGGAAAGTTAAGGGGAGAGATGCTCCTTCTTCTCCCCACTAAATATGCTTTTCTCCACCCCTTAACAAGCTGTGCCTTGAGAAAAGATACAGCTCAATTTATGGGTCAAAGCCTGAAATGTTCTAGGAACCATGTTTTTCTAGGGTCAGGAACACCATTCAATAAAAACTAAGCTCATGCATAGTAAGCCCTGCATTGGATGTTTGACCAGCTATGAATTAAAGCGGTCCTCCTTTATTGTCCTTTATGCATGCTATTTCTTCCAAGAAACCCCCAGAGAGGGAAATAGGTGGCTTCAAATCTCTAACAAAAATAACCACTGGAACCCAACACTGGAATCTAACCTGAGCGTTTACGATTAACCAAATCCCCTTCTGGAAGTGGGGCCAGGAATCGATCTAGTCAGTGGAGTTCTACGTGCCAGGACTACGTGGTGGACAAGTCCCTCAAAATTGGAAGGCAGACCGGGCTGGGAGGAAGAGCAGGGCAACAATTAGACTTCAAGACAAAAAAAAAAAAAAAGTAAGAAGCTGCAGTTAGCCATTAAAAAAATCATGAAAGCCAAAAGAACCAGAAACAATTAGTGAAGTTACCACATCAAGCTAGAGAGATAAAAGTGACATCTTGGGTCAACATAAGTGGGTACAGACTAGATGGAATTTTCTAGAGTTATTGTTGTTCCCTCTGCCTCTGACTTAAATTTTCTATTTTGAGCCAGAAACAGAGCAAACGCTTAGAAAGAAATAGACAAAGCCATTGTTACAAGTGGCACAGTAATGCTATTCAAGGACATTTAAACACATATCTTTGATGAGAAGTGTCCTAGAATCTGAGTGTTAAAGGTTATCTATTCTTTCCAATCCAGTAGACATTATATGAAAGAGCAATTTCGAAAAGCAGTGTATAACTCCAAACCAAGTCACTTGGGGCATTAAAAACAGAAAATTGGAGAGAAGGGATTTGCAGCTAAGATCTGCTAACCTAATTTCCTGTTTAAAAAGAAAATAAAAAAGATATGTAAGTACGAAGCACTAATGGGCTTAATAACCTTATTAAATCCATTATTCAAAAATTACATGTGATGTAATTGCAAATGATTAGCCACCTTATAATTATACTTTGCAAAGCAAATAATTAGCCAGAGAGTTGGTCATTTGAGGTTGGGTGAGTCTGACTGGAGTGGGATATAGTCTACACCAGTGATTCTCCAAGTGTGGTCCATGGACCCCTAGAGATGGGTCTCTAGACCCTTTCAGGGGTTCCACAAGATAAAAACTATGCTACTTTCACAACAATGCTAAAGCAATAGTTGCCTTTTGCACTGTGTAGCCATTTAAACTGATGGTGAAAAAGCAGTGGTGGGTAAAACTGCTGATGTCTGAGCATGAATCAAAGCAGTGTCACCAAACTGTATCAGTAGTCACTGTGGTTTGCCCCTCCACACACTCCTGGATTTAAAAAGAGGGGACATCTTCCCTTGAAAATGTCACCTATGAAGCAGAAAAACAAATTATTTAATTTTATTGAAGTACATGATTTTTAATAATTTCATCTGATGAAATGGGAAGTAGGCACTTCTGCTGCTGCAAGGCAAAATATGATGGTTGTCCTAAGCAAAAGCACTTGTGTGAGTTGAGAGCTGCATTAGTGTTTTCATGGAATATCTTGGTTGGGGGGGCAGCTAGTTAGGTTTATTTATTTATTTTGTAAAGGTAATACTGGGGATTGAACCCAGGACCTTGTGCATGCTAAGCACACACTCTACTACTGAGCTATACCCTCCTCCCATGGGACAGCTTTTTTTTCTTAAAAAGACTGGAAAACAGATTATAGTTATGTAGGCTTGGATTAATGACAGATATTATATTATATCCAAAACAAATGAAATGAGCTTGTCACTTCAAGGAAAACAACTGACAGTATTGGTTGCTAATCATAAAATTTGAGCTTTGAAAGAAAATTAATAATTTTTGAAAAGTTGTATACTCTACTATGAACTTGACAGCTTCCTAATATTCAAAGATCTTTCTAATGAGATACATTATGCTAACAACGAGTATGCTTTTTCAATATTGCATAATAAGATCTATCAACATTTGGAATATCTGCATAACTCAATGAACCAGTGTTTTCTAAATGACCAGGGTGTGACATATGAAATCACGTGTGGATGAAAGAGCCATTCGAAATACAACGCAGATCAATACATTTGAATGTAACACGGTGCAAAAAGTTCACTGATATAATTTCGGATTCCATATTGAAACTAATCAGTCTTTAAGAAACAGCCACTTGCTGAGTTTTGGTGTAGAATCAAAGAAGACTATCCATTGTGATCTAAAAAGGGTATTAAAATCTTCCTCCCTTTTCCACCTACATACATGCTTAAGACAAGATTTTCTTCACATAATGGCATCAAAACAACATATCACAACAGACTTAATGCAGAAGCAGATATGAGAGTCCAGCTGTCTTCTATTAAGCCAGATAGTAAAGAAATTTGCAAAATGGTAAAATGATGTCTTTTTTCTCACTAATTGGGAGAGGGGTTGGAAAATATATTTTTTTCCAGAGCACAAATATGTCATTTATGTTAACATATAATGGGTTTATTATTTTTACTTTCAATGAATTAATAATTAAATGATCTTCTAAATTTCTAAGTTTTAATTTTCAGTACTTAAATCTTGACAGCTATTAAATCTCATAAACAAAAGCTCTTTGGCTTCCTCAATAATTTTAAGAACATAAAGTGGTCCTGAGAGCAAAAAATGGAGACCTTCTATTCCAAGGAGTGAGTGTGGAAAAGAAATGTAGCTGAAGACAGTGTCTAGGAGACATCAACATGTAGAGGTTTGGGAAGAGAAGGAACAGCCCTCAAAGGAGAAGGAAAGCTGGAGACATTTAGTGTCCCAGAGGCCAGGTGAAGAAAGTGTTTCCAAAGGAGAAGTGCCTATCAGCTAACTGGCGCTAGAGGCAGGGGAAGATGAGAACTGAGAAGGACCACTGGGTGTCCAGACAGACAGACGGTGATCATGGGGCCACTCTGACCAGAAACGTTTCTGTGGGGCAGAGATGGAAGTTTGACTGGAGAAAACAGGTGATGAAGGAAATGTAGGTGAGGACAAACAACTCTTAGAACAAGTTTTACCATCAAAAGGAGCAGAGAAGTGAGGTGATAGCTGGTGAGAAAGAAAAGATCAAGGAGACATTTTTGGTTGAGAAATCCTACAGCATGCTTATAGAGACAGGGAGAGCCAAAAAGGGAGGAAGGTGGATGAGGGAAGGAGCAGGTCGTAGACAAGGCAAGAAGGAGTGGAATGCAGGTGAGGAGGCACTGCCTGGGGCAGGAAGGACCATCTGGAGACCCTGAGGGCCGTATACTGACAAATCTCTCCACTGCGATGATGTCCCCTTTGACCTTACTGATTTTTTAATTTCATTTTTTAATTTATTTATTCAAATTATGAACGTGTTTTTATTTTAGCAAAAATATTGAGGTATGTAAAGTAAAAAGCCAAAGCCCTCCCCGAGTTTTATTCCCTTTCCTGGGAGAAAGCCCTGTTATCAATGTAGTGTGGCTTCCTACAGACGCTTTCTATGTGACTACATGTGTGTATTTGTACATAAAGAAATAAATGCTTTGCTGGAGTTTTCCCATAAATGACATCATACCATGCATAACATACTATAAATTCATGCTTTAACAATACTTCTTGAAGCACTTTGCCTTCTTGTGCAGTTCTGCATGGCATTTCATAGTATGGTTATTTTAGTCTCCTCTTGATGGACAGTCAGCTTAATTCCAAATCCTCATTATTTCCAACAATGCTGTAATGAAACTTCCATGGTTCTCTTTATGAATATGTGAGAATTTCTTTAGAAAAAAATTTCTGAATCAGTATTTTTTATAATCCCTCCAAAAGGGTACACCGATTTACATTCCCACAAATATCGTATAAGAATACTTGTTTCCCCACACCTTTGCCAATACCAGATATTGCTTGTCTTCTTAATTTTTTCCAATCTCAAACAAGATATTTTATTGTTGTTCTAATATGTAACCTCTTGATTTCTAGTGAGTTGGAACATTTTTCAGAGGCATTTATCCTCATCTTTGTCCTATCTAGTTACCCCAGTTCATGCTTCAACAACCACCAGTCAGGGGGTCAGTTCCTTTGATGGCCTCTTCATACTAACCCCCTTCTGACTATTTGATTCTCTCCTGTGCTCCTATTTTGTCCCTTTAAAACCAATGTCAACTCCCTCGTCATAACTGTTTACTTACTGTCTCCCCACTCCACTCACCCCACACCAGACTCTGAGCATCTCGAGTGCAGGAATGAGGCTTGACTTCTCTCTGTAGCCCCAGCGCCTGAACACTATGTGGCACCATAGTAGGTACTCAATAAAAGAATTACTGACTAAGTTCATAATGACATCACTTTACATTTGCAGAGTGCTGTACGATCTACAAACCTCCTTCCCTTGCAGTTTCTCAGATTGCCTAAATCAAATCAGATTTGCAGGAATTAACATTTCAGGGAAAGCGTTAGGGACAAGGGAGGAGGAGTATAAACAGCCAGAATTGAATCACCAGCTGCATAATGGGACGCATGTAAAAATAAATCAGTGTGACTTAAGCCCTTGGACTTTTAAGTGTGTTCTACAACAAATGTTCCACAAGAAATTAGCAAAACTCATCACAATATTAAAATAACTGCACAGGCAACAAATTGGAGAAAATTAATTTAAAGTAAAATTATCAATTCAGTAGTCAGGTAGAAAGAACAAAACAAAGGAGAAATCTGCACACAAATGAATTTGATCAATAATAGATTAGTTATGTGTTGATGTGAAATTCTGTCCAGAATGATATAATTCTGCAGTAATCTAGACTGATCAAAGTAAAAGAACAACCTCCACATTTTTTCTAGGAGAATTCTTGTAACTGACTGAATCTGAGCTTTTAGGCCATCTCATAATGCTCCAAATATAGATCACAGAGATAATTCATCAATATTCTTCAAAAGCCATTCTGTGAAACACTAGTTCCACAAGATAGTAAAAGGTACTAAACACATCTTTTTAAAGATTCCTAGGTCAAATAAGTTTTGGGAACGCTGGTTTGAATAAAGGGAAACAAGTTTATTTAGCGTAAGGTTTATCAGAGCCTTTAATAAGCCCCAAAAGCTTTGTACATGTCCAAGGTATAAGAAGAAACATTTCCTAAACTTATTTGACCACAGAACTGTGTAGAAGATGCCTGTGTGTTTTATGAAAAAGATACATCTCAAGAAACTAGTGTTGCACAGAGGATCCTTTGAGAAATGCTGTTGAGATTATTAAAACCATCTTCTCCTATGCCACAAGTGATCTTTTCAGATTTATAAGCATCCACAGCCTTAAATCCCTCAGTTTTATCACAGTTTAATGTTTACCCTGATACAGTAGCCTAGAATCAAATCTGAGGCTGAGAAAAGTCAGGATGGAGAGAGTTAACAATGCCCCAAGCTCAGAGAAAGGAATCTTAGTGGAAGGTTAACTTAAGAGGTAAGATGCCTTGTCTGAGTCCAGCAGCTCATGAATTATTGAACACAATGCCCATGAAGTCTATTTCCCTGTACTATTTTGCTGCTCCAGATTCCAAATCTATCATGCTGTCTTGCTAATCTTTTCATATCTGAACTCCTAGGACCTCCTCTACAGTCATCCTCACCCCTGCACACCCCCTGCACACCCCCTGCACAATTAGCCCATTGCCAGGCTCTCTGAATACACGAGTCATATTCTGCATGTTTATCTCTCTCTGAGGCCGAAATCTTGGTTGTTCGGTGATGCAGTGAGTTGGGGGTTACACAGGGCTCTGGATTGTGGCTCGTATCAAAGAACTAGAAGGAATTTTAAAAGTTCTTTACTCCATCTCCCTGGCCCCATGCTGGCCTGACCTCCATCCACATCGTTAAGAGAACTGTCCACCCCTTTCTTAAAACCTCCTAGCAGAGGCGGTCGCTGAATAAAGCCTGTCTAGTCTCTACATTAAGCAACTCTATCCTAATCCACTCCCCTGTCCGTAACCTTTCACATCCAGTGTTACCATTTGTCTCTCATTCACCCTGTTGCTAGCTTCCAAGCCCCAGTCTTTTTTTGGTGCTTATTCCCTAATTTTCAACTTCATAGGGACTCAGAATTTATATCCAAACTAACTGTGCTGCTTTGGAGAGTCAGAAATAGGCTTAGAAACTTCATCAGGACCTGATACATCACTGTTGCGTGAATAATATCATATGTGGTTTACCCCCAAAACCTCTGACATGCTAAGCCTTTGGGGAAGCTGTTTTGTTGCCTCTCTCCAAGTGGGTTCTGTTTCGAGTCAGCATAGGAAGTGATAATTTTTTCAGTTTTAAAACAGCCCCTTTAATTTATCCGCATTATTCTTAAGGTTTATTCTTAATTTTACTCTTTCATTTTTCTTTCAGCTATAGTGACACTGGGGTCAGGGGAAGGGTCACTAGAAGGCTCTCAGAGAAAGTGGGTTTTTGTGTGTTAACCTGAGCCCATATTAGGGAAAGCAACTAGTGGACATTCTGAAATGTATCTTAATGTGGTGTACTTCCACGCCTGCTCCCAGTGTTGAAGACACCACTGCCTTAGAGGAAGAAGAGGAAGTTGGAGAAGGTGTGAGGAAGAGAACTTTCAAAGACTCCTTCTCTGCACCCCTCAAATTATAGGACCAAGGACTGGGTTTTGAGGCACAAGAGAGGAAAAAGGAGAAACAAAATATCATACTGGGAAACCTGAGTCCAAGTAGGGAGAGGAGAGCAAAAGAAAGGGGATTTGAAACCAAAATGCTGATCACAGTTAACCTTAATCTGACAGTTTCCTCAATTTAATTCAAGTTCCACTGACCTGGTATATAGATAACTATCTATAAAGCCATCTTCTCAGTTTATAGGCATCTCAAATATTGCATTACAGGCTTCCCAAAATACTGTATTGATCCCTCTGTCTACTTAGGATTCCTGAGGGCTTCATGAGAAATTCAGTTCCTAAAATCTGTAAGAGAGATTATGGATTGATAATGAGGATGAAAGAAAATAGTATCTTTGGTTAGGTGAGCTAGTTGCCAGTGCTTAGGACGGAACATTAATCCCAAAATTCTAGATGCTCTTTCTGGTCAGAAATATTAATGGAACTATTCTCCTGTTGATAAAGATTTCTATATTCTTTCTGTAATGAAAGGTGGGACTAAGGGTATCTATAATATTTCTAGCCCCACTATTTACTCTCCAGGATCAGGTCAGGAGCAAAACAATATTTTGGTACATAAATTACATTTGTATAGTTATCAAAAATACATTTCTGGCTAAATATTGGTAACAATTACTTTCCCCAAGGAAAATGACCCCTCTTTATTGACCGTGAAATTATTTTAGTATTGAACCTAGATCTAATGTCCATTTGCCATCTGCTTTTTCAAAATACAATAAAAATGTCAAGGTAGAGGGTGTAAACGATGCAGTGTATAAAGTATTCACTTCCGGCTTCTGGGTAAGATAGCAGATTGAACAAAGCATTTACTTCTCTCCCTGGAGAAGCCCCACTAATAGGACAGAAAGTGAATTTGTCCACAAGGACAAAGAGAACAGGAAGAGCCAATAGCCACAAAATGCTGGAAACCGGAAGGCAGAAGGACAAGTGGTAACTGACTGAGTCAGCTAAAGAAAGCTGCGTCCTAAGTTAGGAGGAGGGAAGGCTGAGTGGCAACCCAGTCTACCCTGCAGAATCCCAAGGGACTTGGGAGTTGGCTCCATATGGCTCTCAAGGGAGGTGAAGCTAAAACAGAAGTATTGGTTGAAAGATGGCTGAAGAATTAGTTAGAACCTCAAATCCCTCCCCTTATTCTGATGTAAGACCAAAGTTTATCCTTTGGAGATGCTAAAATCAAGAGCTTCTGGACTGGGAGACACCAGACATAGCGAAGTGAGGAACACCCTGCTAAAACACGTGCATGCTGAATCTGAGGTCCACCCACCCCAGCCCCAGAGGGCTGGCAACCCAGCTAGAGGCTAGAAGACCCTTCTCTGGGGAATCTGCACATCCTACGAGGAAAGCCCCAAGGACACTGACAGGAGGGGTCCCTGAGAAAGGCCCAGCCAGCCCACCATCTAGTGAGGACCATAGACAACAAGCCACACCCAGCAGGCCGACTTTCCAATCAGCTTTTGAGGGTTCAACCAGTTTCCACTTTTAATCAGAATCTAACGACTCAGGAACACCAGACATCTGAGAGAAACCTCAAATGTGAAAAATAACATGAAAACAAAGAGAAGAACAACTTCAAGAAAACAGAGACTTTCTTCTAAAGGGAAAAAAACAATTTTTAACTCTAATTAATATCCTACTTACAAAAATAACTAAAATGAAAACTTTCAAAAAGATAAGTATTACATTCATGAAATTAAAACATTATATTAAAATTAAAGAAATATTCAAGAGAACAAAAAAAAAGATAACTTGGAAATTAGACTAGTGACATTAAGATGATTTTCACAGAAGTATTGAAAAATTAAGTTGAAGATATTATCCAGAAAATAGAGCAAAAGACAAAGAGATGGAAAATAGGACAGAAAAACTATGAAAAATTAGAAGACCAGCCTAGGTGACCCAATATCCAAATAACAGGAGTTCTAAGAAAGGAAGAAATCATCAATGGAATATTTGAAGAACGTCTCTGAGCGCTGAGTGACATGAGTGTCCAGATTGAAAGGGTCCACCTAATGTCCAACACTGAATGAAAGTACAACTATGTACCAAGCCTGTCATCATGACATCTCAGAACACTTGATGCTACTCAGGTTCTTAAAGGATTGGGGCACAGAACAGCTTCAGACAACACCACCAGGAGGCCAGGAGCCCATGGGTCGATTCCTTCAAACTTCTGAGGGAAAGTGATTTTAATCTAGAATTCTGTAAGCATCTGTTCTGGTTATCTATTGTTGTGTAACAAAGTCCTCCAAAATTTAGTAGCTTAAGACAAGCCATCTTTATATCTCACAGTTTGGGAGGTCAGGCACTGAGGCAAAGCTTGGCTGGCCAAGTCTTCCTCTCCATGTGACACTGACCATGGACACTTGATGCTCTTCACTTAGTGCTGGGCTGGAGGGGCCACGGCGGCTTCACTCATGTGAAGGGGTGCCTGGGAAAGGGTGACTAGAAGGCTGCATTTAGCTGGGTCCGTCTTCCTTTCTGGGTAGGGCTTTTTTAAAAATAAACTTTAATTTTTAAGCAGTTTCAGGTTTACGAAAAAAAAAAAAGAGCAGAAAATACAGAAAGTTCCCATATACTCCCTCATCTCCTTCTGAATTCCACCAATTATTAACATCTTTCATTTGTTATAAATGAAGAGCCAACACTGATACGTTATTCTAAACTAAAGTCCATAGTTTATATTAGGGTTTACTCTTTGTGTCATACGTTCTGCGTTCTACAGGGTTTGATAAATGCATAAAGACATGTATCGACCATTACTGTGTCATACAGATTCGTTTCACTGCCCTAAAAAGCCCCTGTGCTCTAGCCGTTAGTTCCCCACTGCTTCCTCACAAGCCTTAGAAACCACTGGCTTTTTTCTAACTGTCTCTAGAATTAGATTGGCTTCTTTTACTTAGTAATGTGCGTTTAAGCTTTCTCTGTGTCTTTTCATGGCTTGAAGGCTCGTTTCCTTTTATTACTGAATAATAGTCCATTTAATGGATATACCACAGTTTGTTTATCTATTTACTTTTTGAAGAACCTCTTGGTTGCTTCCGCTGTAGGGCCTTTTTACATGGTGTCTCCAGCGAGATAGTCAGACTTTCTTAGGTAGTAGACCAGGGCTCCAAGAGACCAAAGTTGCCAGGTATCTTAAAAACCAGGCCAAAATTGGTAGAGTGTCACTTCCATCATACCTTTGTGGTCAGAGAAGTAACAAGACAGCCAATACCTAAGGGTAGGGGCGTTACAGATAATGAGGCCATCTTAAATCTGCCACATCAGTCAGTGAGAGGCAGACTGATCACTCTGGAGGCCCATTTCCTCTTTCCACTTGGTACTTAGCAAGAAGCTAATTCATCCTGTTTGGGACTCCTCCTTTTAACCAAAACCATTGCCTATCCCAGAAATCTGTTACTATTAATTACATAGTGACTTACAAACACCAGAACCTGCTTTCCCTAAAAATACACAGGGTGTCCCAGATATGTCTAGTCCGGCTCTGTCCTAAGTCACCTTTCTATGAGATAATGAGAGTTCAGGGACCGAGTGAACACTACTACTCCTTTACCTGAAAAATTTCCCAGCAAGTCCTGTTAACCCATTTATGTTTATACTTATGGTGCAAGCTGTGTTTCTGGGCCCACCCTATACCTCACTGGCAATAATACCTCACCATCCTACTTACACCTCACCAAGTCAAAAAATAAAAACATTTCTGATATACAAATGCTAAAAAAAAAAAAAATGTTACTTCCTACACGTCCTTCAGACATTACTTTAAAGTACTCTCCATTAAAAACAAGAAAATTGTGGTCTTCCAGGAAATTGGGTGGAGGTGAAGAGAATCTGCAGGAGGAGGAGGAAGGGAGCTCTAAGGATCTCTGTTGGGCAAGAGGGCAACATGTCCAGATCGAGCAGGTCAGGAGGCTCCAAGGGAGATTTCCACAAGAAGATGAAATTAATAAACCATCTGACATTCCAGAGCGTATTGAAAGTTGACCAAACTGTAGAAGGAGTTAAGGGTGAATTGATAAATACTTAGAAAATTAAGCAGAGAAACAAAAGGCAGCTGTTGACCCCAGGGAAATGACAGCGTTATGAAGAGAAGAAAAATCAATCAGAGATCAGCTGTGAATAGCTAAATCCTCCTCTTGATGCTGGGAAATGAATAGATAATGTCAAAGACTGAAAGTCAAGAAGTAGCCTTATTTAGAGATAAGGAGGAAAATATGAAAAGACTCAGTCAAATAAGGTTGAACTTAATTGCCTCTGGGAATGGAGAAATGGGGAGGAATGAGAAGTGTGAATTGCTGTTTATCACTATAAGCCTTACAGACATAAATAGTTCAACTATTAGGTTCCATAAGGCGCACCACCTCGTCTTTGCTCGCATTCACCTTTTCGACGAGGCCTGCTCTGATCGCTCTAATTCTAGCTTTCATAGTATTTACTACCTTCTAGCATCCTCTATGATTTGCTTATTCATGATGCTTGGTGGTTTTTTCCCTGACAGAATGTCAGTGACACAGGGGCAGGGGTCTTTGTCTTTTCCAGTTACCAGTATGACCCCGGTGCCTGGACCAGTACCTGGAACATAATAAGGTTCAATAAACATCACTGGAGGAAAATGAATTTGATTTTTAAAACTATGGGCATCGGTAGCTTTGATTTTTAAAAAGTGAAACAAATCATTCAGCTCGAAATTCTACCACAAAGCAAGAATCCCATAATTAAAATATGGCTCTGAGATCTTGGTCTTCTATTCAGATATGCTGTTATTAGTTTTCTCAGACTTCAAAAAGAATACGACTTTCAGTGCATTCCAAGTGCCCAAAGCTGATACAGGCTTACCTTTTTGAAGCACTGAGACAGTTGGCAAGCACTGTACTATAATAAGTAAGACCTATATAACACTTAAAAATAAGTGGTGAGTTATGTAAGGTTGTGAGATATGAAGTTATAATGGAGAGAAGATAAAATACATTTGAGGAACTAATAGAATATGTTTGAGTTTAATTATTATTCGTTAGTTTATACCTGGTCTTATTTCAGAAAGGGTTTTAGGAAGCCTATAAAAGTAGAAAGAACATAACATTAAATTACATTTAAATTGAATTAAAGTTTGGCAAAAGAAGATAGAAAATCAAAGATGGGACAAAGAAGAGCCAAGAAAGTGACTTAAAATATGTGCAGTTATAGCCAGATGCTGGTTGAAAATTTGTCTCTGTAATCTGTGTCCATTAGTATCAGATTCAGCTACAAGTAATGGAGAAACTCAGCATAGGGGTGGTTTAAATAAGATAACAGAGGTGTTTATTTCTCTCACATGTGCAGCCCAGGTCTGGTATGAAAGCTCAACTCCACTGGTCCTCAGGAATCCAGGGCCCTTACAGCTCACTCCTCTGCCTTCCCAGTATAGAACTTACCCCCATAGTCCAGGATGGCAGCATTCCTATTGTGGGCAGCAGAATGGAGAAAGAGGACTCAGAAGGAGCAAAAGTCACCTGCCAATTGTCTCCTAAGAAATATTTCCAGAAATTGTCACTGGAGAGTTCCATCCCATTGTCCAGAACTTAGAGAAGTAGCCACTCCTAGCACAAGGGAAGCTGTGTAAAGCTGTCATCATTCTGGGCAGGCATATGTTCTGCCAAAACTTCCATTAAAATGGATAAAAGGGGAGAGATGGATCTGAAGGACAACAAGAGTGTCTGCCACCACTTCACAGCAACCAGAAGAAAAGGAACGTGGTCAGATTCAAGATAGTGGAGTTGGTAAAGATGATCAGTTGCTCCAGAGACTTACAGCGCTCTTGGTTAAAAGGTTAGAAAGGGATGACTCTGGAGGTCTTCATAAAAAAGAAAAAGTTTGATCTTACCACATCAATGCAACCTGTTTTGTAGGACTGTTTCTTATAATAACTCCTAATAATGCATTGACAGTTTAGAGAAAATGTTATCTGCAGAGATTTGATTTTCTGAGTTCATTTCCACCACATTTTAAAAAATCATAACAAAAACATGTTTCTTTGAACTTCATCATGTGACTATCTCGACATTAAATATATGCATGTATGTTTGTTTCAGAATTAAAGAAGACTCTATTTACCTTCGTTTATGGAAAAGAAACCACTGCAATCACAGGGACTACCAGAATATTTCCAGAAATGGTATGTAGTATTCCATTTAAACCTTCATCAATGTGCCTTTAATGATTGGTTTTATTTCCTAAGTATCACCAAAGCTGAGAATTAGACAGTAAAAAATGCAGAATAAAATGCACAGTCTCCCTTTCCAGTAGCATTGCCTTTCCTGAGAGAGGGGCGCCGGGCTGAGAGCCTTTACCCACAGCAGAAGAGAACAAGACAAGATGCAGCCGAGGAGAGACCAAGGGGCACAGCAGTCAGCCAACAGCAAAGTTCTAGGAAGGCCAAGGTGCAGGGCATCAAGGCTCAGGGGGCAAGACCGAAGTGAGCATTAGCAGGACGAGGGCTGAGCAAAATCAAGTTCATTGCAGAGACTCTGCCCTCCCCTGTGGTTTAAAGTCTTCCACGCTTCTACTGGGGTTGGAGTTTTAAGAAAAATAGCTAAAAGTTTGTGGCTGAAATCACCCAAAGCCATTAAGGAAAGGAACGTGTTTTCAGAGTCCGGTTATGACTTCCAGGTCTCCATCAGTTTCCCAGACATCTGTGTCTTCTGGGCTTGCTTCCTACCTGTGGGGTCCTCACCTCTCACCCTGGACCCAGGTTTAGTCCATTGCCACAGGGTTTTGATGAAACTCCTGATTGATAAACCATGGCCTGGCTACTGCCTAATGAATTGCCAAGGAACGCTTGGTGACACATAGTGCAGAGATGGCAAACACTTTGTGTGTGGTGCCACACCATCTCCCTAAGCCCAGGGAAGATGTTACTAATCAGCCTTGGCACTCTTGTCTGCTGCACTCAGATTCCGCCTGTGCTCACGACCCAGCACACCTGACGGTCATCATCAGCAGATTAGACCTGGCACCTGAAGTTAAACCTATTTGCCATCCCTGTGCCGTCTCTAATCAATAAGAGTATTAACGGATGTTCCAAGAAGTCCACGTTTTCCTCTAAATATCTGACCTACAAATAATAAATTTGTATAATATATATTCTACACAGAATAAATGTTCTAAGAACAACATAGTTTTTGTACTAATAATATAATAGCTGGTATGTATCGATCTCTTACCAAAGGCTAAGAACAATTTGCATATACTGTTTCAGCTAATCCTTTCAACGCACTATAAGGCAAGTATTATTTTATTTCTTCAGTTAGTTCTAAGATACCACAGATTGAATTAGCTCTGGGGAGTGTAAAGGGAGAACAAAGGAAGGAAAAATTACTAGGTACACGTGGATCATGGCACTCAACCCAATATCAAATGTGTTAAAATACATTTCTCAGAACTGAGGGTTTGTAATGATACCCACACTGTTGCAGCTGAGAAAACAGAGGCATAGGGAGACCAAGAATCGCGGCCCAGCTCGCAGCAAGAGGGAGTTGCAGAGCTGGATTGGTACTCAGTTTGTTTCACTCCACTCAGCCACCAACAAAGATAATGTAGTCACCAGCCTATGATCCAAGGTGATCTGCAGAAAGAGCTCAGCCTTGTCTCTCTGCTTGTGAACACAGCCAACAGTTCATGGGAAATCACTATTGAACCTGGCTGGGAATCATCATAGACACAGATTACTGGCCCCTTGGTGGGCTGTCTCTTTCCCTTTAGTGAGCTATGCAGACAGCCCTAGTGCTGTCAAAAATTATGTCAGCAGAGTCTGTAAAAAACAAAGGACAGAAACACCCATGTGGAATATTATACAGCTCTAGAAAAATGAGAGTTAACAGTGTATATATTTAATCTAGAAAGACAAAACACTGCCAAAAGAAAAATCAGGATGTAAAATTGGATAGTGTAATGTAATTTCTACTATATTTTTTAAAAGAAAAAAAACTAGCTGTACATATGAAGATTGGTAGAAAAGTCACCAAGATCATTGTATTCAATAAATTATAGGTAGTTGTCTTTTTTTTTTCAAATTTTTCTGTTTTCCAAAGATTTTGGTTTTATATAGAAATAACAACAAAAAATATCTAGAAGGAAGCTGAGTGAAGGAGCAGTGAAGGACTGAGCCAAGGTCCCCAGCTGAGGGTCCACGTCAGGGTGCAGAATAAGGAACAGGATTTGGCCAGAAAGGCAGGCTGGAAGCTGCCCTCTCCCCATGTGCCTACCATGCCAGCATTTCTCTCTCACACAAGACCCAGACATGTCAACTCGACATCACTTTGTATCCACAATGAATGCAACCATCTTTTGTAAAATCAAAAAGACCAAAGTAGATTCTCTGAAAAGTACTCGGTACAATTCATAGTAGACGTCTCTCCTTTTGTGGTACACTGTCTTGACAGCATTCCTTTAAAATTCAGATTGTGGAGATAAAAAAGGAGAAAGGAGTTGGGAGGAGAGCCTAATCAAGAAAACACATGCATGTCAAAATCTGATTGAAACCCATGGCTTCTGTCAGACTTTTGTCTAATGAATGGATGCCGGGGTGGAATTGGAGGTGGGTGGGTATTTCCTTTCTTTTCTTTAAATTCGCAATCCTTTGAAATACAGAGCATACACTTGGTCTGGTATAACTTCTTTGAAGATGCTTCTTGACTATTTATCTAAGGATGTAATTTTAAAAAACAAAATTTTTAAGTTTTTCATAGTTACTTGTTATTTAATGTCAGGCTTTTTTCTCCAGCCCCTTTTTCTGTTTTCTGTTGATTTCCTCACTATGGATTTGTCTTTGATATTATTCAGCATGTAACCTGACTACCGGCGCCAAGTTCTTTCAATTACCCCCCAAGGTTTTTATTAGATGTAGAAGAAGTCAGCTTTCTACCGCCTGCATATTTATGGCTACACCTATTTTTCAGAACCAGTGAGTGAGAAAGAGGAAAAGGGGAAGAGTTGAATGGAATATGGAAGCATTTCTTAAAAATTGTATAAGAATTAAAGAAACAGCTCCTAGTCTCCTCTTGATGTTTATGTACAAAGTCTCAAAATTTTCTCTAGACATCTCTGCCATGAACCATTGCCAGTGATTATAAGGTATTTTAAAATGTCAAATGTCAAAGACATCTTAATTTGGGTACTAATTCTCTGGCATGGGGCATTAGGCACAGCAAGGTTCCTACTAAATCTTTACGATCAGCAAAGGCAATGGTTGCAGCAGCCCTTACAGCTCCCAACCTGCCAAAATGGCCCAGGTTGGAGGGGGCCAGTGCCACCTGGAAGGGAGGTGGAAGGGGGTCAAAACACCACGGGGTTGGCTAGGTCCTCACAGAACATCACCTTACTTCTCAGAGATGCAAAGTGAAGCCCAGAAAACAGAGAGCAGAGGTCTTCCCCTCCTTGTTGCTTTATAAAATCTTTCTCCCTTGTGTATAAAATAGTAGAGTGGTTTTGAATTTAGGCCCTGGCATTGGTGCGTAACTCGGACAAATCGTTAAACTTCTCAGGCTCGTTTCTGCATCTATAAAATGGGGATCGCGGTTCAGTGGGCACGATTGCCAAAGGTGATCCCAGATCTCACTCTGAGTTGCCTAGACAACAGGCCAGCTCCAGAGGGCATCTTCACCCCACTCTCCCCAGGGAGAGGCTGCAAACCAAACTCAGTGGGATAATGGGGTTCAGGAAAAAAACCCCAGCCTTGTAAGTTTAGCCTTTCCCCAACAAAGCCAGTTCCTTGAACTACATCACATGACATGAAGGAATTCATCACAAAACGCAGATGGGGCCCACTCTGCAAAGCAGGGGTGATGATAGCAGCCCATACCTGAACTTCACTGGGCTATGAGAAGGTTGTTGGGGAAAATACAGTGCTTCGTGAGCATCCATGGTTGTTGCTAACTCCACCCACCACCTGTCCTATTATTTACTCAGCATTTTAAGAAATCAGTCACTTTTTCAGTGTATATAGTTTTTTTTTTTTAAATAAACAAGTGGATTTGAAAAAACAAAAATAAATTTAAAAGACACATGTCCAGGATGGGAAGTCCCATGGCTCCCAGAGTTCAAGGGCAGAAAGAGGGACATCTAAAGGCCCCCTGGGACAGTACAAGCAGGAAGGCAATGGGAATGGGTGAGGGGCAGCCGGCCCCACCTGGAGAATCTGACAGAAAGAAGGGGCTTCCTCTGGGAGGAAAAAGCTGGTCTAGTGATAGCAGTGGGAAATGCTGGAAACTGGAAGACGGCAGGTCTGAGGTTGAAAGAGGGTAGCAGCGGTGGGGGTAGAGAAGAAGTGAGGGACTGCAGAGGAGCCCTTGGTGTTGGGTGCAGCATGGGGAGCAGGCTCAGGGCTCCCCTAGAGAGGCTGGAGGAGACAAGGGGCAAGGACAGGATTAAGGCAGAGGGGAGTAAGAGCTGAGCGTGGGGCAGTAGAGGACCCCTGCGGATGGTGGGGCCAGATTTGGAAGCTGTAGGTGGAAGAGGCTGGAGGACAAACCTTGGCTGGTTGAGCTGAAAGCTCTAGAGCATGTGGGAAGGAGCAGAAGCAGATGAGGAGCTTCCCCTTCTCTCTAGCAAAGATGATCACCCCTCAGAGACGAGACCTTTAAGCATAGATGCCAGTCAATATTCAGCTGGGGAGGCCAACACAGCAGACAAGGACCCCACAACCACCTCCTATGCCCATGCTGCATGCATGTTCCAGTCTGGGACTTCATCACGGGGCCTCCGGCCTTGCGCTTAGGGAGAACTCAGTGAATATTCAGCCCTCACTGTGTTACCAAACCAAACTTGGGTCTGCACGTCCAATGCGCAGCAAAGCCAATATACTGGCACCTGGTGGTGAAGGAGAAGTACAGCATTTATTGCAAAGAGCCCGATGTGGGGCCAAGCATGGAGAATGGGCAGCTGATGCTCAAAAGAGCTGAACTCCCTGATGGCTTTTAGGGATGGGGTTTTAAAGGCAAAGTTAGAGGTCTGGGCTGCAGAGTGCCTGATCAGCACGTGCACAGTTCTCTGATGGGCTGATGGTGAGGTAACAGGGTGCTGCCACAGGGGTCAGTACTCAAAGCCCAGACTCCAGCCGGTCTGGGGGCTTTGTGCTCATACTCATTATGCAGTCAGCTTCTTCCACCCGGTGGGGGGTTTAATGTCTACAAAGCAGCTCAGGGATATGGCTCTGGATAGTATTCATTGCCCTTGAGGAGGAACTAAAGCACCTTGACTTTGATGGCTAAACTATTATCATTTTGTCTGGCTTCACTGCTTTCTTTTGTTTCTGCATTTTCTCACTTTTCTGATTAAATTTTCTCTTTGGAACTCAGGGAAAGCCTAGAAAGATAAAGCTTTTCTACAAAGAAGAGGTGAGGTCACGTTAGGTCTGTCCCTGGGAAGGCCCCACAGGATCCTGTTGGGTTTCAACTGAAGCCCTTTGTTCCTGCCTCTGTCGTTGTATTTATTTCCTGGCTTGGAGCTGAATCATTTGCTTTAGGCCTGGCTTCCCAGTCTGCCAGTGAGCACAAGCCACTTGGGAGCCACATTTTCATTCCCAGCACTAAGCGCAGCATCTGCTGTGCGTAGCAGGAACTTGTCAACCTGACACACTTTTTAAAAAAAAAAAAACTAACTCTCAGGATTTACATTTAACCTTTGAAGAGAAGAAAAGCACACACAGTAACCTTTTGCCAGCCTGAATACCTCCATGGTGGGCAAAAACCAGGACTGACAAGATTACGCTTCATTTAAAATAAGCAGTAGAAGAAAAACAAATGTTAACATGGTTTTCAATATGTATTTTTAAGTAAATAAAAATTCATAAGGCATCTACTTCCAAAATAAACAAGGCTGATCTGCTCTGAGAAGCAAGCACATCCCAGCTCTGAATCTCCATGGCCACAGTGCACAGCCTGCAGGGGGGGCACTCTGACGGGTTTGGGGGCTGCATCTAGGATCTCTTGGCAGTTTCCAGACAGGACTTTATGAGCTTGGAATAGAATGTCTTTTTCACTTGCCTCCTTCCTCATTTTGTTTTTGCAAGTTTAGCAAAACCTCGCTGTAAACACCTGTTTGGGGTTGTTCTGTTTTCAGAAAATCAAAAGTGCTGAAGAGTAGGTTTTTTTCGGGGCCCCGTCTTCCATCCATACAGTGAGAGGTCGGCCCTCTCTGTGCACCCATGTGCTCACCCATTTACTGGGAGAGTGGGGAGCAAGGGACTAACTGCAAGTTTAGAGATATGAAAAATGGAGAATTTTGACATTTGCTAAAGTGCATGTGTTTGCAGCCTGGGCTCCCCAAACCCCTTGCCAGAAACCGAATTTGATCTTAAACTTCTTAACTTCTCCACCCACCCTCCATTCCCCACACCCCAAAAAAAACTTCATCTTGCTTCCCTTCCTCTCATTTGCCATTTGATTTTCCCCACATCCACTCCCCTGTTTCCTCTCCAATATTGCAATAGTTGCTAGAAACAGAAAGGTGAATAAGACAAAGTCTTGGCCTTCAAGGAGGTCATAACTAAACAGGAAAGAGAGACAAATAAGGAAACAATGATGGTTCCTGTAAAATGACACTAAAATAGAGGTAGGTTGAGGTCTGTGGAGGTGAGAGACACTTAACTCTGCCTGGAGAAGAAGAGAAAAACTTTAGAGAAAGTACATTTGAGCAGAGAACCCTGCAGGGAAAAAAAAAAAAAAAAAGGAATTCAAAGAGCATGGGGAGATGGTGACTCAGTGCATAGATGCTCCAAGGGCAATGTATCTTCGGGGAAGAAGAAGAGAGAAGTTCAGCATGGCTGAAGGATAGTTGTGACATTATGTCAAGTTTTGAGACTGGGGGGTGGATTAAAGCCACTCTGGGAAAGCTATTACATTCTTTTAAAAATACATGTTTGGGGGAACCATTTATCCAGTTTGTCACAGAAATTCAGAGCCACACTTGCAAATTTGAAAGCATTTTCAGTAGTACAAACACTATCAGAAACTGTCACAACAAACAATTATTAAGTGCCTACTACTTTAAGATCAAGGTCAGTGTATTTGTCTGAGTATTTCTGCTCATTGCAAGCAACATTTTTAGAGAAAAGAAAGAATTTAAATTTCTCATGGCTGATTTTTTAACTGGATTATAGCAAATCATGCTCTTCAAAATGCTTCCTAAATTTATAAGCAAAGTCTGCACTATTTAAAATCTAATTATAAATAACATTATTGGATTTATTTTAGGTCAGTGTATGTTGCCACATTTTTCATGAACTACTGACATTCTCTACAATACATTCTGGTTTCTGGTTCCAAGTATAACGGAGTAGGCACACTCCACCCTGGCTGTGCCACTGAATGCCACTGTAGAATCTGGGTGTGGGAACTATCTGACAAACACTTCACAGCGGGGCTTGTAAAATGTACCTCCTAGTCCTTTTTACAGGTTCTCACTTAAGAACTAGATCATAGAATTCACATATTCTTATATAATCTATTTCAGTCATTACTAATGTCTGTTATTAAAATAGTACCTGAAATGTATTACTAGCTGAGATGCTGCTTACTAGCTGTAAGGCCTTGAGCAAGACTCTTTCCCTCTCTGGGCCTCATCTGTAAAGTGGTCTACCTGATCACCTGGTCTCAAAAGTCCCACCCAGCACTGATGCTCCAAGACGTCACACAGACATCTAAGGAGTGCCAGAGGGCAGGATTGCGAAGCTAGGGAGGCTGAAGCCTGTGGGCCCCTCAGTTGCCTGGTGACCAGATGGATCTGTAAAATTTGCCAACTTAAGATATTTAACCCCAATTGATTAAGACTCTTGCCTCTTTCCACTCTGGCTTCCCTTTACATCAGGTCTCATTTTGTTGTCTTGTGTTCTTTTCCTTAAAGAGGATCCTCCAAATTATATAAGCTTCTTAACTCAAAACCTGGATCTGCCCCTGTCCTACTCAGATAGTTGTAACAAAGATGTCATTAAACTAGAGATTTGTCTCTGAGTCATGTGTAAAAAGCATCAGGCATTTTATTGGGAATTAATTACTAAGTTCTTATCTTAGGACTTCAAGAGAAGAAACACCTACTTTTCTTTCAGTACCCAGCTTAACACCACTTCTTCAGGGCTTCTCTGAATCCCTAACACCTGATGTTCATTACTTGTTTAATAACTGTAAGCTTCATAAGAACAGGGACCATATCTTATCTATTTACTGATGTGTTCCCAGCATCTATTACAATGCCTGGCACATAGTAGGTACTCAATAAAGGTTGCTGAACTAATGAATTAGTTTATAAAGTCCTATTATACTTATATTTAAATACATCTTACCTCTTTTCATGAAGAAGTTGAGGCTGTGCACTTTCTCTGTGCCAGGCATAAAAAGTTCTAATGGTCATTTAAAAGACCATTAAGAATGTCTTACCTGTTGATTTGAATGTCGAGAATGTTAGCACTTGCTGCTGTGGTCAACACTGATCCAGTAAAGAAGATGTAGCATAATGTATATTATATATATGTATTATATATTATATATATATAATGGAATACTATTCAGCCATAAAAAAGAATAAAATAATGCCATTTGCAGCAACATGGATGGACCTGGAGATCATCCTACTAAGTGAAATAAGTCAGAAAGAGAAAGCAAAATACCATATGATATCATTTCTATGTGGAATCTAAAAAAATGACACAAATGAACTTATTTACAAAACAAAAACAGACTCACAGACATAGAGAACAAGCTTATGGTTACCAGAGGGGAAAGGGAGGGTGAAGAGATAAATTAGGAATTTGATATTTGCAGATACTAACTACTATATATAAAATAGATAGACAACAAGGCCCTACTGTGTAGCACAGGGAACCATAGCCAATGCCTTGTAATGACTTATAATGGAAAAGAATATGAGAAGGAATATACATACATATATATAAAACTGAACCACTATGCTGTACACCAGAAACTAACCCAACATTGTAAACTGACTATACTTCAATTAAAAAAGTATCACTGATCCGGCAGTGGAAATGTCAGCTGAAATTTATTTATGAAAGGACAACCAATGATGAGATTATGTGAAACCTTTCTTTTCTTGCAGTACACAATGCCTTATTTAAAAGGGACTGAATGAGCCAGAATTCAGACTTTTGTGACCAATAAGGACCCTCTTCTTTCCTTAATTGGGGACAGGTAGACTCTCCACCAGACCACCTTGACAAATAAATTAAATGTCCCTATTTCATAGTCACACCTTTTCCATTTGTCTGAACTATAATCGTAGAGACCAGATATGGACCTCTTAAGGGTAGCGCCAATTCTTCAAATGCTAACCTTGTTTTGCCACATCCCACAGGCTGGGTGCTGTCTTCCCTGCTCCCATCTTCCAGTTCCATTGGCTTCACTAAGGATTTTCTGTGATGGTAGCAGCATCAGCAGCAAAATCAGCAGCCGAGAGGAAGTCTGTATACAGGAGGGGAAAGAAAACAGAGACAGGGAGGGAGAGAGAGAAAAGGATGGTGGGGCTGGCAAAAGGAGCAGAGCCACAGGAAAGGGGACTAAGAAAGGAAAGCGGCACGGGAATTACACAAACTGATTACATAATCTCCTGAAACTGAGATTTCCAAAAGGAAATGGAAACCATGGACGCCGCAACAACTTCGGAGCAAAGAAAATTCTGTGCTCACATTATAAATACCCACCAGGAAGAAAGAAACATTTGGGTGAAGGAGAGTGGGCACTTCCTGTCTCCTTGGGCGGATGTCTGTGATTGCTACTTTTAAATCCACCGCAAGCCGCTGCCACTGGCCTGCCGTCCTTGTCCTGAGCAGCAGAGGGGTGTTGGGGTGTGGGGGTATGTGGGGTGACATGCCGGGACAGGCTCTCATCTCCATCCCCAGCTCCATGCTGCTCTCTGCTTCTCATTTTCCCAGTTGTGTCCTGGATAATGAGGAAAATTATTGGCCTGACCTGGTCCATTCATTTTTTTTTTCCCACTCCTGGCTTGAACTTTCATTATTTTTCATTTCTCATTAAAAGAAAAACCAAAGAGTGAGAATTAAACACCTCCTGATTTATTATCTCTGACTGAGGATGGGAAGTTGAGCGTCATGGGACTGGCACTGCGTGAAGGGCCCGGCCAAGGAGAAGAGGGAGCCCCCGGGGGCCCCCAGGGCAGCTGCCCTCCTGCTCTTCCCTCCTGAGAACAAGAGAGAGCGATCTCACACCCAGAACTACCTTTAGTCTCTGCGTTTAGGACTCGGTGTTGTAAAATCTGGCACCTTCTCCGAGGGGAGATAATAAGCTCAGATCACATTGAGTTCTCTGGGTTTGGATTTGCATTAAACCTTTCACCGGTTCAGTTATGTGTCTGCCCCCACAGACAGTAACCCTCAGGCAGAGCGGCCACGTGTCCAACGCATCTGTTAACTCCCTACTGTGTGTCAGGCGTGTGGCAGGTGCTCAACAAATGAAAGGAGAGGGTGAATGAATGCAGGCATGCCAAGATAACTGCTCTTAATTTGTATGTCTGTATGCATACTTAATGCCTCACTACAAAAAGGAAACAAAGACAGTAATGATGAGTCCTCAAAAAATTAAACATAACGTTACCATATGGTCCAGCAATTTCAGTTAAATAAAAGAATTGAAAATAAGGACCTTAAACAGATACTCACACCCCAGTGTTCATAGCAGCATATTCACAGTAGCCAAAAGGTAGAAGCAACCCAAATGCCCATCAGTGGATGAATGGATAAATAAAATGTGGCCTGTACATCCAGTGGAACATAATTTAGCCTTTACAAGGAAGGAAATTAAGGCACATGCTGCAAATGGATGAACTTTGAGAACATGATGCTAAGTGAGATAAGCCAGCCCCAAAGAGGCGAATATGGTATGATTCCACCTATAGGAGGTACCTGGAGTAGGTTAAGGCATACAGACAGAAAGTAGAATGGTGTTGTCAGAGGCTGGGGGACGGGTTTATAGCGAGTTATTCTTTAATGGGTCCAGGGCTTCAATTTGGGATAATGGGAGAGTTCTGGAGATGGATGGTGGTGATGGCTGCACAACAGTGTGAAAGTACTTAACGCCACTGAATTGCATACTCAAAAAGGGTTAAAATGGTTACACTTATGTGTTGTATATTTGACCACTATAAAAAAGGAAATAAAACAATATTCATTTACTGTACTAACATTCCTGAATCAGCCAGGAGGACTTCAGTGCTGTCCATACAGCTTGTATCTAGTTGGATGTGGAAACAGGCAGCCCCACATGGTCACACAGTTTCAAGGGAAGACAGGCCAGCCTGCTCCTCCTGGCTCTGCACTGCTCTTTGTCCCACGTGGATCTGCAGCGACACCCACTCGCCTTCCCCACCCCCAACCCCCCGCTTCCAAAGCTGCAAGTTATAGGGAAATCTTCTGTGTCCCCTGAGTTAAATGTGAATGTAACTGAGGATTACTCACTAAGTACAGAGACTATCCTCCAAGGGACAGGAAACAGTAAACCTATTTGGGTTCACTCTTTCCAGACTCCCAGTCTAGAGAAGCAGTGTCACACAGGGAGCCAGAGCCTAGCATTACAGACAGAAGAGACTGCGTTTGAATTTCAGTTCCCCAAATTGTTAGTTGTGTGGCTTTGGGCAAGTTACTTTAATTGAGCCTCAGTTTCCTCATCTATAAAATGGGAATACTATACCATTCTATGCCTACCTCACACAGTGGTACGAAGGCCTAACTAAACTAATAATGCTTAACAGAGTGTCTATAATAAAATGAGTATTCAATAAATGCAATTTTCATATAAGAGATGTATTACAGGTGGTCACGGGGATGGGGGAGGATGGCCATGCACAACATTACAGGAGCTGAAATATCAACTCTGAAGTCTGAACTTTGCACAGGCCAGCAAGCCTGGAAACACCTCAGGAATGAGCAGTAACACCAGCAGGCTATCAAATGGGGCTTTCTCAGGAGATGGGCAACTCTCAATCCTTTTTACTATTCTCTCACCCATCAATTCATTCCTTAATCTTTGGATTGTTTCTGTCTTTGCTGATAGATATATACATTTTTCTCACATCTACTAGAAAGTTTACTCATTCAGGCTTAAGAAATGTCTTGAAATCTGTGACTCTAACATTTTTAGGATTATGTTAATACAATGCCAAGTAAACAGAAAACCCATTAAAGAGAGTTGCAGGATGAAGTTATTCCCAGCAGCATGATGGTTTGGTTGACCTCTGACTGTACAATAATGCCTCTTCCCTGATTTAAGGCAATCAATCAAACTCTCATAATGATAGTGCTGAATTGAACTTTCTAACTTTAATTATTTTGTTAATTTTAATTATTCAGGGGCATCATCCCAAAACCTGAAGAGATTCATAGAAAGGTAAGTGGTGGAGAGAGGGATATTAGAAGTTGTTTTTTAACCTGGGTCTCTCATTTTGAAAAATAAATGAAAACTCTCTCTTGTTACCAAGTAATCACTTGTACTGAGCATCCATAGCTTGTTAGTCACTCTCCAAACACTGGGAAGTTATAACTTCTTGGGCCACTGAGCATAAGAAGTGATTAATTTGCATATGTCCTTAAATAAGGATCATAAAAATGTATACAAAGTGGGTAAAACCTAGGTATGGCCAAAGTGTCTGAAAAAGGCAAAAAAGATTGTTTCTTACTCCTGCTTTACAAATAAGAAAACAATTTTGTGCTCATATTGGGCTTAAAATTCAGAATCAAGGCCCTGGGTGCCCAGAATAGAATAGAAACATTGGGAAACCCTTGATTTTTCAAAGTTGACTACAGGTCCTCAGCTGTCATAGTGTCCTACGAATCGGGACTTAAGTAACCCAGGTAACTCACCTGTGTTTATTGACAACAAATGCTATTAAAGATGCTATGAAGATGGTAGCATGTTCCTCTGCTGAAGATTTCAATCTACTCTTCAATTCTGTGCATTTATGTGGTCTTTTCCTAATGAAGAAGTGGGTTAGAGATTATAGAGAAGAAAGAGGAAATGGGAATGGTGATACTGGAATGAAAGAAAAATGCAAAAAGTTAGCAAGAGGATAGTCATACAAAGATTCTTTCACAGATTGGTTGGTTACAAAACTAGGCTTCCAAGTCTTTGACATTCAGATTCCATCTATGGCTTCTCAGTTTGTCTAGGAACCAGCTGTTGGACCAGCCAGCCATTGTCATCTATGCCATGATTGGAAACGATGTCTGCAGTGGGTGAGTTACTGAGAAAGTTTTGAAAATTCTTTGACTCTGGGTTTCCCCTCTTCTGCACTCGACTCAGCTCTTTTACAGGAGCCTGTTGCTGAATTGACATTCTGTGTCTTAGCAAGTCCCAGAAACACATGAAATCAACAGAAGCAACTTACAACGCTGAAAGACCCTCTTTTTATTTTTGATTTTTCCCCCAGTTTTATTGAGAAATAATTAATATACATCACTGCATAAGTTTTAAGTTGTGCAGCATGATGGTCTGATATACATAAATTATGAAATAAGTACCACAATAGGTTCAGCTAACATCCATCTCCTCATATGGATACAATAAAAAGGAAAGAAAGAAAAAAGAGAAAACAGCAAAATTTTTCTCCTTGTGAAGAGAATTCACAGGATTTACTCTCTTAATTACTTTCCTACATATCATACAACAGTGTTAATTATACTTAACATGTTGTACATTCTGTTCCTAGTACTTATTTATCTTATGAATGGGAGTTTGTCCCTTTTGAGTACCTTCCTCCAGTTCCCCCTTCCTCCACCCCTCCACCTCTGGTAACCACAAACTTGATCTCTTTTTCTATGAGTTTCCTTTTCTTTTTTTTTTTTTTTTTTTTTTTAGTATTTTTTTGTTTTCCTATTCTTTTTTATCATAGGTTACTACAAGATATTGAATATAGTTCCCTAGGCTATACAGTAGAAACTTGTTTATCTATTTTATATGCAGTAGTTAGTATCTGCAAATCTCAAACTCCCAATTTATCCCCTCCCCCTTCCCCTCCCCCAGTTACCATAAGTTTGTTCTCTATATCTCTGAGTCTATTTCTGTTTTATAAATAAGTTCATTTGTGTATTCTTTTTAGATTCCACATATAAATGATTTATCATATGATATCTTTCTTTCTCTTTCTGGTTTACTTCACTTAGAATGACAATCCCCAGGTCCATCCTTGTTGCTGCAAATGGCATTGTTTTATTCTTTTTTATGGCTGAGTAGTATTCCACTGTCTATATATACATATATGTATATATATACTACATCTCAAGACCCTTTTTTTTTTAAGACCCTTTTAAAACTATCTGATCCATTCATTCTTTGTTCTGACTCACAACAAATGGGTGTGTCGTGATCAGTTCTGAGTTGTATCACAAGAAATATGCTACTGCTAGACAAAAATCCAAGACTAAGAATCATGACTTTTTAAATAAAATAAGGCCACCATTTTTAAATAAAATCACAGCCACCCCATAGGAACAGCTTCCTCACTCATATTCTGATTTACGTACTCATATGGTAGAGACAGCATAGACTTGGAACTTTGCAAAGGAACTGCATATAATTCATAGCTAATCCTATGTATGCCCATGGCCCATAGTGAGAAAGTCATTTTGCTAAACTACTAATATCAGTAGTGATTTTAAAATGCTGAACGCCTTCTTTCCCCCACAACAGTTTGGAAGGCTTCTCAAAATCTGTGTCTGTGTGTACCCCTAAGAATACGCCACACATGTGAATGCCATCTGTCCTGTGATCATGGCCAAAAAGGGGAAAAAAAAAAAGGTGAGATCAGATCTAAAACAATTCCCCTGTAGCCACCCACCCACCATTTTGGAAAATAGAAAAGTAAAGCCAAGAGAGGTTATGTGACTTGCCCAATTAATTGACTGATGGCAGAGCTGGACTGCAACCCAAGTGGTGCTAGGAGTAGCCACCTGCTCACTGCGCCCCTTTTGCTTTCCCATACTTCACTCACCAGGCTTTCTAAGCCTGTGTGAGAGACACAGTTCAGTACTGTTAAAGTGTGTTTGCCTTCACGGCCACCTCCATGAGAGCCCCAGAACCCTTGTGCTAAAGGAGGTGCAGACCTAATCAGTGAAGTGAGTTCAGGGCAGGACATACCACACTGTGATCCAGAGATGCTGACGTGCTCGGCCTTGGCAGCCCCCAGAACCCCAAGTCTGCCAAGGCTCCATGCTGGGGACCAAAGTCCCCACAGGTAGCTCTGTGATGAGCCACCTGGAACTCTCCAATAAAGAGCAAACACCCCCAAAACCTTCCATGAGCCAAGAGCCACACCACTCTGCAGCAGCTCTAAGGGGCAAGTGTGAGTGTCGCATTTCACAAAGGAGGAAACAGGTTCGGCAAGGTTAGATAAGGAACTTCCTTCTACCAGCAGTGAACAGCAAAGCTGAGAGCCAAATCAGGTTCTTTGACTGAAGTCTGTGCTCTTTCTACAGTCCACACTTGCTTACTTGCTTTTTTTTTCTGCATTCACTTTAACAAGTATGTATTGACCGTCTATGAGTGCCAAGCTCTGTGCCTAGCTCTGAGATACAATGGCAAGGAGGCCACTGTCCTTGACCTCAAGGAGCTTAGGGAAGGAGAAGCTATGGGCTTCAGCCTCCAATCCCATCACAAAATAGAACAAACCTATGGTCAGATCAGCCAGTGTCCCTCTAACCTCTGGATCCTGTCCCCACCAAGTAAGGCTGGTTATCCTGGGTAAAGAACACTTTCAGAAAGGGGCTTTGAGTCCAAAAGTCAAAATCCCTGAAACTGCACTTTTGCAGCAGAAGCTGCACACCCAGAGGCCCCTCCAGTCCAGCTCTGCTCCTCCCTTTCCAAAGAGCCAAAGGGCAGACATCAGCCAGAGACTGGTGCCAGCCTCTCTCCACTCCGGGGATCTGGGCAGAGAAACAGCCAGCATTTGGGTGAAAGGATGGAGTTGGCAGTGTGGGATGTGCCCGCGGTGCCCACTCTGCAACGTCCTGTGGAGGGGTTAGAAAAATAAAGACAGATGGCGACTTTACCTCCCCATCTGTCAGAACGTCAAGGTGGAGTAGTTTACCCGAAATGAGCAAAGTGATTTCATAAAAAGCTCAAGCCAGCGACGAATTGCATAATAAGTCCGTCCTGGAAAAACTTGCAGACTATTTGCTTGACTTTTTTCTTTTCCTTTTTTTATGATGATGCTAGTGAAGTGATGCAGCTATGTGCTGCTTTCTTAATTCTGCAAACTCATGTAGTTAACAAATGCCTGTTAAATGAATGACGGTCGTGATTGGAAGATAGCTTTTAGTGTCGGGAATTCAAGAAGAAAGGTAGTATAGACCTAGCATTCTCACGTAACTGGACTCAATCTGGCTGAAGCTAAGGTGGCTTCCTTGAGCTTTTCCTAGCACTGCCTTCAAAAGCGGTAGAATGTGAGTGATACAGAAGGAGACAAATTCCTGGAAATCGGGCAAATATGATGAGCTCCAGCAGCAGAGTCTTGGGTATCAAGGGCAGCAGTGAGAAATGGGAATGACCTCAAGTGCCTCAAACCATGCAGGGCAATGACAAACCTTCCCCAATTTCCCAACATGACGTCCCTGAAAAGAACATAGTGATTACTGGAAATGTGATAAAAATTTAGAAGCATTTAACACTAGGCACATAAATGGACATTAATCCATTTTTTAAAGTAGACCTAGAAATTATAAAACAAACATTTTTCACTTAATGGAGAGAACCAGTACCCCCCTACAGATGTTGCCTGTGTCCCAGGCTCCCAAGCATTTTTCTGCAATGCCGATACTTCAGATGTAGCCAGAATAGCTGATGAGCACCGCTAAGAGGAAGCAGCCACGGTGCTGATAGGTCACAGACTGCCAGGAGCCAGGAAACAATCCATTCTCTCCAATCAGTGGTGGAAAACCAGCAGAGAAGGGAATGGACAGAATGCTCTGAGGAATTCTCTCTCCCAGCCTCCTCCGTGGAGGTATGGGTGGCCAATATCATTTCAAGGGAATGATAAGGAGTTTCTCAACCAGCCAGCATGTTCCAGGTCACAGTCCACTTTTATGGGACCCGGGATCTCTCATGCATCTGGTAATGTGGGCCCAGTGGGCCCCCATCCCATTCCCAGTCTGTGTCAAGATGCCTCTTCAAGGAGGTTGGGTGGGAGGTCAATACTGTGATTGCAACTGGTTGACCTGAAGAAAAGGGCTAACTAACTGTATCACCTGGATGTTTCAAAAGCACAAAAGTTGGTTATGAGTGACATCTGAGCACTCAGTCACCACAGGTCTGTCTCTGGGCTTTAGCTCTGGCTTTGAGCAATGTTTTCCGGGGAGGCTGTTTGCCTTCTTCCTTGAGATTGGGCACACCTGCCATCAGCCAGGTGAAATCTGGCTGGAACACCTGCCAGGGTAATGAAATGATCATGGCTGGCCCCATACCTGAGCCATGAGGCTTATTTTGCATGATCAGGCACAATTCATTAGGACAAGGACAGACTCCGAGCCACCCCAAAGGTGAGGTTCTTTATCTGTACCAACCCCACCCGTGTGTTCCTGATGTGAGAGAGCTTGGCGATGGGCACCAACTTCTCTCATTTTCCTGTCATGAGCATCATCACATCTCTCAGCCTGGTTTTCATATTTCTCCTCTGTAAGCCCACACCCCAACCCCTCAGCCCTCCTTGAGTGACTGACGTGTATAAGGATGGATGCAGGGCACTGGGGTGGGCAGGCCAACCTGGGATGGCAGAGTGGACGTGACACCGGCTCCGGAGCACCTGGGTGAAGAGGGTTAGATACTCTCAGCTCAGCCCGCTCAGCCTTTGACAGCAGGGAAGGCCAAGGAGGTGTTTCCCAAACCACTGGGACTCTTTGATCTCCAAAATACTATTACAAAGTCCCCTCAGAAATCGCCAGAGGAGAAAGAGTACACAGATCAAAATGGCACTGAGAATTTTTCAGGGCCAGAGTCAGAGGGACCTTCCATGACATCCGGAAGAGGTGACCCACCGCCTGTCGCTCAGACCCTTTTGCCCTTTGCCTGAACTAAGAAGTGGTTAACTTTGCTATGCACACTACAGGATTTAACCGGCAATGCACATATGAAAGTTATCTAGCCGTACGTGATGGAGTAAGGATGACTGGAGAATGTTCCAGCAGAAACACCAAGGCTTCCAATTCTGATTTCACTTAGCAATTAGCCATTTTGGTTATGCTTGCTTAATTTGTGAGGGGCCCTTTCATAAATGCAAATTAGCTGAGATCCTTTGTTTATCATCAGGGTTGTGTCTCTAACCAAAAAATAATCATTAAATAGGGAGTCTGGGAGACTTTGCTCCATCTTAACTCATCTTGCCTTTATGTGTTTGGAGAGCCTTAGCTCAGCATAATTGCTTTGTGCCAAAGTGCTGTTGTATCAGCAGAAAAAAAAACCTCGAGATGCCAAGGCAAAAGTTAATAGGCATGCGTGCTAGCTGTACCAATGACAGAAGGCAGGCTGTAGACACCCAGCTTGCTTTATTTCTCTCCTGCTATCTCACTCTAAACACACAGTGGAGATAAAACCCGGTTACTCTGGGTAGGTTCTTCTGGTCTGAACAAATCCACAAGGCAGCCTGAGTCCCCTTCACAGACTGGGGTTTTCTGGTGCTTCTGTGCATCTGCAAGTCAGGTCAAAGTCTTATCGGACTTTTGCCCCTAGTAGGTAGGCAACCTGTTCTCCAATCCTTCTGAGTGCTTTTTATGCAGGCTAGGGAGCTTTTTACTCATAAAGTCATACACTTTTCCCCAAGGTAATGAAAAACATGGATTTAGTATTCTGTTCTACATGCTGGGGTTTTGGAAAATGGGACATCCTTTTCTCTTTCCTTGTCTCTCTCCCCTCCTCCTCAACCCACCCCCTCTCTTCCTTTCACAAAGTCCGGGGAACTCATTACCTCGTGTAGAAGCACATTTATCAACCACAGTGAGCAGCCCAAACATCAGACTTGCCCCACCTTTTCGTCCGTATGGGGACATGTTGCTCATTACAAGTTAACCCGTGCGATCCTCACACCAGCTGACGGTCAGCCTGTCACCTTCTGAACAGCAACAATTTGAGAAGTGATTTTATTTGACTAAATGAAATAGGTGGACAGGAAATAACATAAAATTACATTTTCTGCCCTTCCCATTAAAGCTTAGTTTTCTTCCTCATTTTACAAAGACTAAAAATGATATGAGAATCCCTTTCCTTTTGACTGTTTCTCTGATTACAAAATAATGCCTGCTGCCAGAAAGGTCAAATAACAATACAGGGCTTAGGAAGTGAGAATGTCCCCAGAATCACTCCCTACCAAACCCCTGCCATCCTGCCCCAAGCTAACCAAAAGAGACAGTTTCGTGTATTGGTATCCAGATTTTCCTTATGCAAATTCTAATTTATACACTCATTAATATTCATTGAAATGAACTAATATGCTTACTGCTCTGCAACTTGTTCTTTCCAATCGACAATAACTTTTAGCAGTCTTTTCCATACTAATACATAGAGATTACTCTTTTTAAAATTTTTTATTATATTAAGGTGAAATTCACATAATGTAAAATTAACCATTTTAAAGTAAACAATTGAGCAGCATTTAAGTACATTCAGAATTTTGTGCAACCATCACCTATACCTGGTGACTTCACTCTTTCTAATGGCTGTATAGGGTTTTACTGCATGGATGTACTGTAATTTAAGTGGCCGGGCTTTTTAGCTTTTTCCAATTTTACTCTATTCCGAGAAATGTTGCAATACTTGTATGTACATTTTTGCACATTTGTGGAAATATTATGATAAGACAACTTCCCAGAAGAGAAATGTCAAGGTTAAAAGTTAAGCCAACTTCAAATCTTGACACATTTGGAAAAATTCCTTCCAAAATGACAACACCAGTATCTGTTTAGGAGCAGCTCCCTTATAAGTGACAATAGTGGACTCCTGGGGGCTTCTTTCTGTCCCCTCTTCCCGTGTCTCTTATGTCTCAGGTCCAGCTTGTGAGTACTGAGCTTACTTTTTCTGGTTTGGAATGTCTCAGGTCCCCTAGAGCTGCAGTGACAGAGCACTACAAGCTGGGTGACTTCCAACAACAGAAAGGTGCTCTCTCACAGTGCCGGAAGCCGGCAGTCCGAAGTCAAGGCATCACAGGGCCGTGCTCCCTCCGAAGTGTCTAGGAAAAATCCTTCTCTGTCTTCCCACCCTTCTGATGGCTCCCTGCAGTCCTCAGAATTCCTTGGCTGGTGGCAACGTAACTCCCATCTCCATTTCCAGCTTCACATGGCCTTCTTCCCTGTGTGGTGTCTGTGTATCTCTCCTCTTCTTGCAAGGACACTAGTCATTGTATTTAGGGCCCACCCTAATCCAGGATGACCTCATCTTAGCTGATTACATCTGCAAAGACCCTATTTCCAAATAAGGTCATGTTCTGAGGGACACTTTTCAATCACTGTAGGATCATTAGGTAAATCTGGAATATTAAGGACTTAAAATAGAAAACAACTGATAGCATTATTCTATTTAGGTTAACAACAGGCAGTTTAAAGCCTAAAGAGTAGATTAAAAATCTTAGAGAATTCTATATTCTACTCCCAGGTTAATGCAGGTTAGTATCTTAATTCAAATTTGACGTGTTCCTGAAGGCTTCTACAAAAGTCAACTGTGCAAAAAATGAACAATAGTAGACTTACATATTAAATCCAAAAAATATTCTAGAATCCCTATTTATACTTTGCCATTTAAACATTACAAGAAAGAAAGAAGAAACAAACAAACAAAAGAAAAGGAAGAAAGATTAAATGGAATTTTCAATGATGTATTTCTAGTACTTTGTACATTTCTTACTTTTGTTCTTTTCCAAACCAGATGAAAGTAAGTCAACCAGCTTAAATTCAATAAATGTCTGATTGAAGCTTAAGATTTGCTACTTTCAATTTATTTATGATTTACATCTTCATCTTAACTTCTTTAATTTTAAAAGCATGCTCTTGTAACTACTTTCAGCACTTTTTTTTTTGTCTTCACTAACTTTTGTGAACAAGGAGATTAAAATATAATTTAAAATTCGAAATATTCTCTATAGAGCACAAGCACTGCTACACAGAGAAAGGCAATGATGCACACGGGAATTGTCTGTTGACAGAGATTGTTGTACAGCCTGGAAGAGCAGTCTATCAGGAAATTTGTGAAAGTTCAGATTCAGTGTAGAAAGGAAGGATGTAGTGTGGAAACATAATGTCACTTCATTTCTCAGTGAAATTCTGTTTCTCTGACTGTGGTATATGTGACAAGTTTTAAAAACCAAGTTGCAGATCTCAAAGTGTCAAACAAATAATAAGCAATACCAGACTCATTCAATTCCATTAATGTGTGTATTAGTCAGGATAGGTAAAATCATGCTGCAGGAACAAACAGCTCCTAAAATCTTAGTAGCATGAAGTAATAAATATTTACTCACTCACACTACATTGTCCATCAGGGATCACCACTGAGCTCTGTTCCAGGACTCAGACTGGTGAAGCAGCTGCTATGTAGAACATTGCCCAGACCCATGGCAAAGAGAAAGGGCATTCTAGAGGCTCTTGTACTACCAAACATGTCACATGTCACTTCTGCTCACAACTCATGGTCCAGACCAGTCAATGGCCCACCCAACCCCAAGGGAGTCAGGAAACCAGAAATATTTAGCAAGTAATACCAATACCCATTACACTGTGTGTGCGTGGTGGGGGAGGAGGGCGTGTCTTGTATTTGCATGCATTTATCCATGTAATCCCCTAAGTTATTTTCTGTTCCTTTTGACAATAGGAATAGGGACCCAGTCCCAGAAATGACCACTCCTGAGAAACTGTACTCCAGCGTCATGCAGACTCTGCAGCATCTAAACTCCCACCTGCCCAACGGCAGCCATGTTATTTTATACGGTTTACCAGATGGAACCTTTCTCTGGGATAATTTGCACAACAGATATCATCCTCTCGGTATCAGTTTGACGACGTTTTTTACTCTTTAATAATGTTAACGTATTCGTAGCTCAAATATATGTAGTTCAAACGGTATAGGTTTACACCTAAAGTGCCACCAGAACAGATGAAGGGAAGAGTGCCGAGATCTAAAGGTCAGGGTCCAAAGGTGGGCAGAACTGAATCCAAAGTCAGAAAGGGCAGATGTAGTTAGTAAAGAATTAGGACAAATTGAAAGATAAGAGTTTAAATCAGGAAATTCCTTTGTTGAAGGTGAAATCTAGAACGAGCCACTGAATCAGTCCAGACAAGAGACAGAAAGGGGACAAACAGGAGTCAAAGGGAAGGATTTCTGCAAACCTCGGTGGTGAGTGCCCCCTGATGGCCAGGAGTCTAATGAATTCTGTGCACTCAAGGCCAGTTAGAATTCTGTAGAACAGCGTCCTCCAGCGGACTTGCTCCCTGCTTCTGCACTCTCTCGGAGTCCTTAGCTCTGAAATGCTTTAAAGTTCCAAGAAACTTCTAACAGCATCTCTAGCATTCCAAATGCTTTACAAACATTGTGAAAGTAGTAGTAATTTACCTTAGGAAGTTCTGCCATGCTGATCCCTAAAGCAATTCTGTGAGATAAGTGTTTCCATTAATCTCATTTTATAGATGAAAAAACTAAGGCTCAGAGAGGTTGGGTGGCTTCCCAAATGTTGCGCAGCTTATTGTATATGTAAGCTGGGTGTAGCAGGGCTCTCTTTCCATGTTTCAGGGGAGAATGTCCTTTCAAAAAATTTGTATTATATGCCAGGTGCTGTTCTAGACACTGTGTAACCATCAGTGAACTTAATAATCAAAAATCCTTGCCAACCTAGGCTTATATGCCAGTGGGAGTAAGACTCAAAAGTCAGAGGCTGATAAGTGTTACTAGAGAAAGTTAAGCAGGGAAGGGGGGTGGAGAGGGCTGGCCTCAGGTCTACCTGATAGGTATCTACAAGAAGAGGCCTGGGTACCCTCCCCTCCACCCCAGATCCACAGCACCTGTGCCAGTCTCTCATTGTAAGGACCTGCCTCTTCCCTGGTACTGTCACAGCCACTCCCATAGACCATCCCAAGCTACAGTGCGCTGGAGGTCCAGGCAGTTCCTTATGAGTCAGGTGCACAGTTCAGAGGGGGCTTCAGTGCCTTAGCTGCCCCCTTAGGGGGTGGGGGTGGAGAGTTTCCCTCGCATATATAACATCCCTGTGTCTTTTCAATCCCCTCTTGTCCTCCTCCTGCAGTCCTTTTTAAGGCGACTCCCTACCACCTCCCTCAGAAAGTTCACTTCTCCCCACATGAGAAAAGAGCAGGGACCCTTTCACCAGCTCTCAGAGGACTCTGGTCCCTTCATTGCGGCCCCGTCACTGGGAGATGATGGTAGATATCCACACTCCAGGTTCCCCACCACCAAGACTGAAGTCATTTTCCTCTTCAGTTATGAAATGTGCCACAAATGATCGTATTGTCCAAGAAAACACTGTCCAGCCTCTCATGAGGAACACAGTTCCTCCTGTTCACATGCTTTGATGCCCTTTAGAAATGATAACGTAGTTGCGTGGAGAATGTGGACTCCATTCTAGGCTGCCTTGGACACATGAAGGGCAACCACTTAGGCTGAGAATGTCTCTTTGAGCCGTTGGGGGTGAAAATTCCAGTTTCCCCCAGATGTTTGCAGATGCCTACATTATCTCCCCTGCTAAGAAATGCTGGGGGAAGGGACGTTGTGGGCAACAGAGATGTGCTCCCAGTTTAGTCCATCACACCAGTAGGGACTTGAGTTTGGGTTTTCTGACTTCAAGTCCCATTCTCTTTCCATGAACTGTGGTTAGACTGCCTCCATAAATTCTCTCAGATATGTGACAGAGTTCACTGGTCTCAACCATAGTATGTAAAAATGACTCCATGCAATTTGGAAAAGAGCAAGGGAAAGAAAAAAGACGATTGATTGGAGGACTCACAGATCCCTTTGGCGGATTCTGTAGGCCAGTGGTTCTCAGCCAGGAGCAACCCACCCACCTGGAGAGGGGGCGCTACTAGCACATAGCGGGTAGAACCCAGGAATGTTCCTAAACATCCTTCAGTGCACAGGACAGCCCCGGACAGCCAAGAACGTCGATAGTGCTAAGGATGAAAAAATCTCTCCTCCAGGCTTTGCCTGATCTCCAGATGGCCCCTCTCCAGCAGCTAATCTGGACTGGCATTTCACAGCACAAAAGGAAAAGGTGGAACAAGTTTGTTCTATATTAACGACCCTAGTTTTGGGGGGGAAATCCAATTAGGGAGAAAGCTGAAACCACCTAAAATTTGTTTAATGTTTTTAAGCTATTATTCATATCCTAAATTATCTCTGCTGCATGGTTGCCATGGGAAATAAATTCTAAATTCCTCCACGAAGCATCAGGGTCTGTCCTTCCTCGACAGACTACGGAAGTAGGTGGGGTTTACCCAGCTTCTTCATTCCCCCTCTGGCAGTCTCATAGCTCACATGTGATGAGAAACTTGAACAGGGCTACTGCCCTCCCGTTGTCTTCGTTCCCACCAGACACAAAGCAGCAGTGAAGCAGGTGATGCTGGGCCAGCCTCAAGGCTTGGTTGCTTTGCCCAGGTTAGGGTGGATCTCATCTTTTTTTTTTACTATTATTTATTGCTGTATAGTCAGTTACAATGTGTCAGTTTCTGGTGTACAGCATAATGTCCCAGTCATGTATATGTGTACATATATTTGTTTTCATATTCTTTTACCAGAAAGTAAGTCTCCCATGATACGATTCTACTTATATAGATCTTTTGAGAAAGGTTAAGCTTGACCAGAGAGGCATCCACTCAGACACAGTCTGTGAGGAAGGCAATCTTTCCATTAAGATGTCTGAGATACCTCTTACGTGCTTTGGAGGTAAAGATGATACTGAGATGAAGTCCTTGTCCTCTCAGGAGAGGGAAAAGCCAACTGCACTAGGGAAAATAGTGTATAGATACTGACAGTGAAATTACTAAGGGCCGATGACACTTGTACAAGCCCCAATAGGCATTCTGGGAGCAATCCGAAGGGTTAGACTGTGAGCAAGAAATCTGGGATCACTGGCCGCAAATAAGCCTGCAGCTGGCCCTCCTGAAGGGCCTCGGCCACAAAGCATCAGTGGTAACTTCATTTTGTCCCAGCTACTCTTCAACTTGAAACCTAATGTGTTTTAAAATACCTTGTAGTATTACACCTTCCACTTTATTGCTGGCCTCCTCCCTGTCTAGATTAATGTGACTTTACCAAGGTTTAATGCACTCAGATGATACTTCATGGAGTTGTGGCTGATCTTTGCTGGTACTAAGCTTTTATGGTACCTGAAATTTCAGTTATGGTCCCAGCATTAAATAAATGCCAAAGATTTTGCCCTAAAGAACTTAAAAATGACTGAGACACAAGCTGCTACCATAGCCAGCTGGGGTAGAGCATACACTTTGATCTTCAGAGGGAGCATACGGCATCCACTGGGCCAGCCCTCGGGCTCTCACCACTTACATACACACACACACACACACACACACTCGGGCTCTCACCACTTACACACACACACACACACACACACACACACGTGTTCCTCAGCCCTGATCATTCCTGGCCACCGTGGGACAGTCCTCCTGCCCCCTGTCCTGGGCATTCGTGACCGCCTTTCTTCACCAGATTCTCTTTCTCACCAGGGAGTCGCAGGCAGCACCTCTTTGCATGTAGGTACAGTATGTAGGTAGGATCAGTCTTTATACCAGGGCTCCTCAGTATGCAAAAATACCATTAAAGTAACAGGCATCAAAAGTCATACATAAAAAGAAGGAGTTAATGACTAATTGGCAGTTCTAATCAGTGGAGAAAACGTAAGGAACTGTGTTCCCTCTTCCCTGTCTTTCAACCATAAGCCCATCACCCGCACTCCCAACCAACCTTCCATGTGACCAGCCCTGAGTCACTCTAACCTTTAACAGGCAGAAATACCAAAGAGAAGGGAAACCAACCCAAACACCTTTCCCAGTTATCTTCTAACTGCAGCTAACACGCCCTCTCCTGTCCATAGACCTGCCTACTCACCTAAGAATGTTTCCTCTATCAAACTGGTCCAATTAGAGCCAGTGCCAGAATACCAAGGAGATGGAGAGGAAAGGGACAGGGGTCAGGAGAAGGTCCAGGAAGAGGATATGCTTTGTGGTCCCATCCTAAGGTGTGCTGGGACTTCAGCAGTAGGACAGCAGGAAAAGGGGAGTGAGCCGAGATGGAACAAGGCTCTGGTGGGACTGGCTCCCAAGGGGGAACCAGCAGTTGAGTGCTCAGCATCCAGAAGGGGGCTAAACTCCGGTCCCGCTGGATATCAGAGCAGTCCAGTCTGGCAGGTGGGGAGGGGGAGGGTACAGGAGTGTTACTCATGGTCAGGCATGAGGTGCCACCTCCCTCAGGTTGAACAGACTTCAGCCGCTGGGAGGAGGAAGGAGAGAGAGGCCACTGGGTGAGAGTCACAGCCAAGCAGGGGGTCAGGGCCCCAGCCAACCTACCTAAGATTTATTACAAGGCCCCAGTCATAACAAAGAAACAAGATGGCGGAGGAAAGGTGGCGGCTCTGGGGCTGTGCCAGCAGGGGGCATGTGTCAAGTCATCTGGGGACCATCGACGGTGAAAAGCGCAGACTGGAGGTGTCAGTCACTGCAGCTGGGCTGAGCTGAGACAGGCAGGGACACATACAGAAAGGAGGCAAATTACAAACACACACACACACACCAAAAAAGAGGGAAAGCAGCCTCGGTGGTGGGAAGCAGTATCTTGGAGAAAGATGGGGACTCACGGCTCCATGTGGAGCCCATAAAATGAAAGTGAAGAAAGAAGCCAGTGGCTTGGGATTCATCTAACCTGGGAAAATGCAGACACTTAGGGAGTACAGAAAAGGCCCAGCATGTCACTGTGACTTTAATGGCGATAATAGCCTGTGGTTTTCCAGTCCTGGGATTCACTCACCTACACAGAGAGATAATATATTTTTCCTCCATGACAAGAAAATTGAATCTATCTTTCAGTCTAAATGATCTGAGGTCTAAGTGAAAAATAAGACTGTGTGCTATCACCTTCAATCTTTCTCCTCGCTCCGAGGTAGGCCCTATTATTTTCCTTTATTTTTTCGAGCGTGAGGGAAGTGTTAATGGACGAGACATCCATCACTTGCGCCGGAGATTTCCGAGAGCCTGGATTTTGTGCCACAGCTTGAGAGTTGAATTGCCTCTCGGGGTGGACGTGCTGGAAGGGACGGGGCGGGGTGGGGGTGGGGGGAGGTGAGTAGAGAGAATAAATAACTCCCGCAGATTCGGGGTCTGCACTGGGTGTTAGGCAAGGCTCTGGATGGACTCACATTTGGTGCTTACAACCTTTATTTTTATGTACCTCTTTAATCTGCACTAAAAATGAAACCTCTCTACTCATTAGGGCTCAAATAAGATAACTGCTGGGCCATGCAGGGATATAGTGTGATAGCCTCCCCAAGCAGCTGGGGAGACCTTCCCTTCATCAAACTGCATGGCAGTGTGTGGCCAGACCTTCAGAAACTCCAATATCCTGGCAGGCCCTCAGCATAGCATAATTGGGTCAGACTTGAGTGTTTCATAAACATAGGAGGGTTTGGTCAACTATCACCTTTGAAGTCTCCCTGGGCCCCACGAGGACTTGGCGTTTATACCATTGCAAAGAGAAAGCCCCTGCTCTTCAAGGTCCTTTGTTAGTGGTGTTCTGGTCCCTCCACCTGGGGTCTGGATAAGGTCGGGCCCCTCACACCCTGCCAGAGCTCATGCCAAGAGCTCAAGATGGGAACAAACTCCTTACGGCCCCTCCTCAACTCGGAGTCTGAATTTCTAGAGGGGCTCAGAAAGAAGGAAAGCACAGGCATCTCAAGAGCCACGCTATTGCAAACCAGGGCAGGTCCCCGGAGGCGCCAGCCTTGTGCAAGGGAGGCAGGCCCACCCTCCAGGGTCCCAGTTGGCTGTTATATCTGAGTGTCTGCAACATGTCAGACCTCTCTGTTTTCCAGGCCAGCTCAATCAGGACGTGACCTACGCGCATTTCTACTCCTTCCTCAACTGTCTCCAGGTGAGCTCACAGTGACTTGTTCCAAGGCCACATCCCCCACGCCCGGCGCTGTTACTCTGTAATCGAAGTGTTTTCCTGCTCCCAGGTCAGCCCCTGCCACGGCTGGATGTCTTCCAACAAGACGCTCCGGACTCTCACTTCAGAGGTAGGACTGTCGCAGGCCCTTTGATACCGTCTTTGATGGTCTGTGTTTGCTGCAGTGTTTTCGGTGGAGATGGGATTTTGGCAGGGCGATGGCCTCCAAGCTGGTGAATTAAAAAATCAAACTCCCGGATGTTTGAGGAGCCAGGAGAACGTGGGTCTCCCTCCTTCTGCCTCATCCTGGGTCTGTTGTTCTTACCGTGTCTCTCAGTCACTGTCTCTGTGTGTGCCTGTCTCTCTAGAACGAATACATGCGTGTACGTACACACACACACACACACACACACACACACACACACACACGACACCTTTGAAAGCTGGTCCATCATGTTTGTAGAGGCAGAGAGAAGTGAGCAAGGTTAGCCCTACATATGACTGGAGTTTTCCCAAGGTAAGAGAGGGCCAGGTGCCCCAGAGCCCTCCTCTCTTCTCTGAGAAAACCCACTGTTCCCCACATTTATTTCATGGATAGTAAATAATCTCTTTGTAAGGAATTTATTGTCTTTTTTATAAATATAAATATATTTCAATTAAAAAAAACTTGGAGATTGTAAAAAAGCACAAAAGACAGTAACAAAAATCACTCAAAAACCCATCATCCAAAGTTAATGTGTGTGTGTGTCCAATATTTTACAAACATTTTTGGGTTTCTGCCTACCTAGTATCATACTATACATATTGTTTGCTGCCTTCTGATGTTCATAATTATTCCTCCACATCATAATTTTTTAATCATTTTAGAGTAGACAGCATATGAACGTACCATGATTTATTTCATCCCTTGGTGTTGGACATACGGGTTGATTCCATTTTCCACTATGATAAATAGCATTGTGATGAACCTTTGTATATATGAAGACAAATGTATTTGTGTACCATGTCTATTTCCTCAAGACAAATTCCTAGAAAATTATTAGGTCAAAGAATACGCTGTGTGTAAAGATTTGATCTATATCACCAAATTGCTCTTGAGAAAGGTTAAACAAATTGACATTCTCAGTTGCATGTCCCATGGCAATTTTCTTTATTATCATGACTGTTCATCTTTTCTTTGCAATCCCATCGGGAGAAAGTGGTATCTTGTTACTGTAATTTGCACTGATTTGGATCCTAATGAATTTTAACAGTTTTGTGTGTTCGTTGGCCACTTGTGCATGAACAGAATTTCATGTGCAGAGCTGCTCTCTGGGGATGGCTTGCAGTGGGGGTGAGGACTATTGATTTCTTTGTTCTGCCTGAATTGTCTCCCTCAAGCCTAAGTCTTGGTTTCATGAGATTCTCCGTTTCCTTTGTATTCAGAGAGCAGAACAACTCTCCGTTACGCTGAAAAAAATTGCAACCAGCAAGAAATTTATGAACTTCAATCTTTTCTACATGGATTTTGACTTCCAAGAAAGTAAGTTTTGCTTGGTTTATGTATTGACATAAGACAAAAGCAGCGGCTGCCGTTTAGAGCCTGCCTGGGCAAGGCGTTTATTTACAAGCCAGCAGGCAGTAGATTGGGCAGGTGGCTTCTGCCCATTCGGACACATTAATAGCTCTGAGTATTGCAAAAAGATAAAGTGTGAGACTCTTTCTGGAAAGGTAGAAGCTCAGCATCACCTCCTTATTTCACCATTATTTTAGAATCCTTGAAGACACAGAGCCAGTGGCCAGTTGGAAATAGCTTTGGGCTGGGAGCCAACAGGTCAATGGAATCACCTAACTTAACTCTTGACAGTTCAGCAATGCCCCGCTTACAGACGGGCTAAAGATGAATGTGACGGGAATGAAGGAAAAGGCAGTGTCTCTCCTACTGGGCACTGGATTACCTGAGGACTCAAAACAATGCAGATTCCCAGACCCCACAGATGAGGAAGCTAATCAGAGTCGCAGAGGGAGGGGCTTCAGCTGCCCATGGCAAAGTGGACCACCTATATCCCAGCTTTCTGGAAAGAACATTACTGTTTCTTTCCCAGCATTCTGTCCAAACACTGGGGTCACAAATGAGTGGCCGTAAGGAAGCAGACATGATTACTGGAGCTACTGATCTATCCTTTACATCTGGACTCTGAAAAATTATTATCTATTGATTTTAATCCTTTCAGTCCCGTTTTCATTGCTAAGCACTAATGTGATAAGAGAAAAGCCTCTGCTGATTGACTGCCAGCTGAGACGATGCTAATGAAAAGCTTTACAATGTATGCAAAGGATGGATGATTTGTCATACAGTTTATCATCTCTGTCTCCCCACCACAACTCCCCCAGCCCCATCATCTGGGATGAAGCAGATGGCCATCATGACTTAGGAAACATTACATTAGCTGACATGTTTCGCATTGTAGAGTCTAGTACTTCAATTCTGAACATCTTTTCAACAAGACTGATCGCCTTAACTAGATTTCCTGCCTAGGTGATACATACTTCTCTCATGGGGAGAGACATTTTGATAAATAACCTCTCATTAAAATGCAGAGTTAAAGCTTCATTAATGAATTCCTGGTATAAACGACTGCACCACCAAGTGTTCTCTGATCATCATCAACCTTGAATATAGATAAAGTTATTAAAAATATAATAATGCCTAACATTCACATGAGACTTTTTCATTTTCCACAGTCATCTCTAGCTCTGTCATTTATTATCTTTGGGATTGTTGACAATTCCCTAAATTCTCCTTTCCAGACCTGGAAATGGGGTCACCATATCTATATAACAAGTCTTTGTGATGACTGTATGAAATCACGTGTCATCTTCCTGATGCCACACCTGGTACATAGCCAGCACCAGGAAAGAGCACCATTCTCTCACACCCTTGCTACTCAACACATGGTTCAGAATGAGCAGCATCCAGACACCTGGACACTAGTTATAAATACAGAAGCCCAGGCCCCACTCTTAATTAGGACCTACCTAATCAGAATCTGCATCTGTACATAATTTACAGATAATCCATATGAATGTTAAAATTTAATAAATAGGGCTCCTATTATGTGCCAAGATTAAGACTTTTTAGTCACTTATTCATCAGATTTTTACTAAGCGCTACTATGTGCTGTGTAGGTGCTAGGAATATCGTTAACAAAACAGAGGAGTCCTTCTCCTCGTGAAAGATACAGGGGGAAAAGCTTTATCCCTGACCCAGTACTGGTCAGTAGTCCACATGCTTGGAAGCAGAGGTTCCTCAGCCCGTTCTGGTCCTCACAACAATAAATGTAGTAAAAAAGCAAAAAGTTTAGTTGAACTGAACTGAACATTCTGCATCAACATGGCAGTTGGCCACCTTACTGAGAAACCTCCTAGATATTTCTCGTCTGGCAGTTCTCATCAACAGTTCAAGGAATTTCCTGAGATTTTGTAATTTCCTGACATTTATTAAAAATACACGTGAGGATCCAATTTTGGTTCAGGGCCTTCTTCACCTCCATATGAAGTTTGTCTCCACTAGTGGTAAATGGACACAGTGGGAGAGAGAGTGGAGGCAGAGGAAATGGTGCCCTGCGATCTGATACAGCATCATGCTTTTAATGTCTACATACCACCACGTCCACTTCTGAAAGAGCTGGAATTTTTATCTAATTATCAGGAATTGTGAGAAGGTCTTGCCTTACACCTGGTGTTAGACAACTGCAAAGGGAATTCTTACCTTGAGATTTTAGTGCCTTCCAGAGCAGGCAGAGGGGGCATCGACTCCCACACCCATCTCCATGGGTCACCTCCCACACCTGAGTAGCTCACCATCCTGGAAATCTGGTCTAACTCACGTAGGTAATAGGCAATTATACAAAAAGCCCAGCATTTACAACCAGGTAGACCTATGTTCCTATCCCAACTCAGACACAGAATAGCTAATAACCTCAAGCAAATTAACCATTCAGGTGTTGCTTCCTTTTGTAGAAGGTAGTAATAACTAAACCCTGGGGACTGTGTAAGGGCTGAGACAACACTTGTAATATAGAAAGGACTCCAGTACCTGTTAGCGGACATCCTCCCACCTCCCGCGTCATCAGTGTATGTAAAGCACCCACTGCATTCTTCCAGGGCTTACAACAGATGGATAATAGATGTTTATTCTCTTTCAGTGTCTAGCCCCTCTCCCATCACCAGTCATGCCTCTGGATCTCTTTGAGTTCCTCAGAGGTGGCTATGGTAGAAATGCATCTCATTATCACACTGCCCCCTTTCATCAGAAATAAAAACCCTATAGAGTCGCTTATTAAGTCTGGAGTCTTAGTAGTCACACGAAAATCCCTGCTCTCATTTCTGTACTGTAGTTGAGCGGACGATTGCATCACAAGTATTTTTCATATGAAATTTACAATTTTACACCCTGTGGCAGAGCAATTACAGTTGAGGGTCCCTGTCCCTTGAGGGCAGACACGAGACCTATCTGTTCTCCACTCTGATAGCCTCAGCCCAGCACCGAAAGATGAGATGACTGCTCATCCCCCAAAGGCTCTTTTTTGTCTCTTGCTGACTCATCCTCTAACTGGTTATGGACTAAATAGAGGCAGCAATTTTTCCTCCCTTCGGGAAATGACAGCTTGAGCAGGTGATGTCCTTTTTCTTCGTCTTTACCACACCTCCCAGACAGAGGAAGGAAAATGCCACTTAACTGACAAGTCCATTTTTTCCACTGACACCTTAAATATATCACCAGCTGCCCTCAGTTTCTAAGACAACTCAATTGGCATAAACCTGGTTCTTAGTTCCCCCCATGTGTATGTTTGTGAGAACCACCAGTGACTTCAGGGTGCTGACCGGAGTTCAGATTTCTCTTTTAAAATATTTATTAATGTTACTGTTCATCAAGGAGCTACCAAGGGTTCTATGAACCTTCTCCTTCTGTTGGATCTCTGAAGAACTGGTCATTAGCAGAGTTTCTTCAACTTTACAAATAAAATATATTATATGCTGAACCCCAAGAGATCATTCAGGATCATCCAAGAACTTTAATTCAGGTGTTCCAGAAAACAAATAGGAATTCTTTTACCTACTTTTAATCATGGTCTCAGGTAGGAATGAAACTGATCAACTTACCATGCTACCCTGCTTGGACCTCCCACTCTAAAGTCAATCAGGGAAGAAACAGAAACCACTGTCTGGTATTGTATTTATTTTTAGAAAGCACAATTTCACCCTGAGATAAACAAACTAAAAAGGGTCACTCTGTCTAGCACTGGTCATAATACAGGTAAAACCTTAAACTCTTGCCTGTGAGTTACTGACTCTTCCTGCAAGTGTTATAATACTGACATCTGCAGATATTCAATGACTGGTAACCCTCACAGACACAGTAATCACGTGATAAAATGATGTTTTCCACTGTAAATAGACTGATTGCAGACTTGATAAGCATTGATACGTTTTTTAATACTTACTGGATTATTTTATATGATAAGCCAGCTCTTTTAAAGGATGGACTCCCTGTAGTGTCCACTAACGTGGCAGAGGGGAGCAGGAACATGTTTCCTGGCAGGGAGGACTATGTTACCCCTGACATGGTTTCGATCACTGGAGTATGGTGACAGTAGAACATGGACTGCTCCCACTGGCCCCACCCCCACCCAGGGTATGCCCCTGCTCCCTTGTAAAACTTGGCAACTAAATATCCCTTTACTTTATGCTTTTGTTCCTCAGTTTTCTTATCATAGTCCCTACATTGTGAGATTGTTCAGGCCTCTAAAGGGAGTAGAAGGAATGACCATCCCTTCTGATTTTGAAAAACAGTCATTAATTCTGATGACTGAATTATGTCCATTTGTTCCATGAAGTACGTAATATCTGTCACCACCTCTCCCTTTCTTTAAGAGCTGTAGTTTTTGTTTTTTTTTTTTAGTTTGGTAGTTAGCACATAAAATTTAAATCAAAACAGAAACAGCCTAGGCTAACTTTAAGCCTCGGTGCCAGCACTCAGTCACACTAGAGGAAGCATGCGTGTAAGGAAGTCCGGCCTTTTTAATATGAAGCTCCTAGCAAACGTTTCTCTCCAGGAATACGATCTTGGCTTAAACTGTTTTCTTTATGGGCTCCAATTTGCTTTCCACTGTGCATTTTCCAGACCTCCAGATCACTATAATTCCTTTCTGAATGTTCTCTTGCCAGTGAAGGCACACTGTTTAGATTCACTTTGTGACTCAATCTTCACTGCAAAGGTGAAGAGTCAGAAAGTGTTGTAAGGAACTTCCTGCTTCCACTGGGTCAGAGCATGTGTGGGTGGTCCAGGCCCACAGCTTGCTGTCTGTCTCTTTAATGCAACCTTCCTGTCTTATTCATCCAACTCTTCACAACTTTTCAGCAGGCCTCCTGAGGTCTCCACTGGCTTAGATTTCCATTGTCTTTTTAACATGGTCTGGGAATTTCTTAACATCCGATTGAGATTTTCTTTCATTCTTTCTTTTCTTTCTCTTTTTAACATTTGTATAACGTAAGGTAAAACCAAACTGAAGATAAGGGGAGAAGCAGAAAGGGCTGAAAAGTTCATAGAAAGCTTGGGTGAAGTAAAGGGACACAAGTAGAATGGAAGTGAGGTCATTTTTGAAGCCACAGAGGGGACAGGGAGTCTCACCTGGGCTGGGCCTTTCCACATCATTGCTGATTTTTGTATTGCAAACCCTGTGGGACTGCAAGGCAGAGATGAGACACATCATACAAAAGGACAAAAAGCACTGAGGGGGCTCAGTAGGGGTGACACTGACTCTCTATTTGAAGAAACTTCTGAATGCTCAGTTCTCCATTACGGGTAATTGGTGGGGTGTTCAGATTGGAAGTGGCTCAGATAGAGAATCAGCATAAAGTCAGAAAGTAAAAATCCCAGATCCCCTTAAAAAGAGTCCTACTCCTTAAGCCAAGGGGGAGAAGGAACAGCCTGAACCAAGCCTGGGGGATCACCTGGCAGGTGAGCCAGGATGAGCAGGGCTGGGCTGGAGAGCATGACACACTCAGGAGGGCAGTCTGGGACCCACAGATGCTTCAAGTGTCAGGTCCAGGGGGAAAGGCGGAGCAGCCAGAATTGAACCTGAATCAGTAAGTCTGATCCCAAGGTCACACCTAAATAATGGAAGAGCCAGGCAAACTGAAGCTAGGGCCAGACAAGCTTCCCCAGGGCTCTGCATTTTACAGGGTATGGATGGCCAAGGGTAGGATCCACTGGGGAAGTGTGGGCGTGGGCTGCACTGCGGGTGGCAGGTTGCAGATTTTTCCCTCTGGAGGCTCTCTAGGGATTTGATATTTCCTTGAGGAGTTCTTATTGACTGTATCGTGTTACAATGTAGAGTTCATTGTGCTCTTGCCTTGGGGCAACTGACATTCCTGGTCTCTCACCCCCATTGAAGGACAGTTTTATTGTTGTTCATCATTTGGGGGCTCATAACGTTTTCCCTGTAGCCATACTCACCCTAAATGCAATGTCGAGATTACTTTACATAATTCTATTTCTGACGAACTATGTGGATTTTAATGCCGATTGCTGGACATATGCAGGCAGTGTCTGGAAATGGCAGCCCATGAAAAGAGATGTTAACAAAATGTTTAATTTTCCCCTCCTGCTCCTGAAATTGTGCCCCTGGCCACTGAGAAATGAGATGGACTTACATCGATGTTGAATATCTTAGAGCCCACCCTTCCCCCACTGCCCTCCTCACTATACAAATTGATGCAACAGTCTCACACATTTTTCTTCAAGAGTTAGAGAGGAAAAGGATGCAATGGAAAGACCATTTCTGTTCAGAAAGCCCCCAGCCTGAGATAATGACTCAGAGGCAGCCATGGCTGGGTGAGCATCTGCCTGGAAGGAGCCTTTTTCACAGTCCTTGCTCTTGGTTGTTGACCACTGCTTGTGGAAGTGTCTCTAACCGTGTGTGTGCGCACGCGTGCAATCACACTTGTGTGTCCTGCAGTCACGGAGGAGTGGCGGAAGAGAGGCGGGCAGCCCTGGCAGCTCATCGAACCCGTTGATGGATTCCACCCCAATGAGGTAAGTGCAGTCACAACGATGGTTGCTGAAGGCTATTGGTTACATTATTTTTTAATATAATTATGCATCCATTTTTATCCTGTTTTATTCCAGAAAGCATTTGAGGTGATGTACACACATGTGTAAGGTAGATTAGTAAGTATAAGTTATATTAGATTCAAAGGATAAAAATATAAATAAAACAGTAAATAATAAAGTGAAAATCAGAGTACAAAGAAAATAAGGTAGAAATGATACCTGGCTTCTTGACTTAATGTCTACAGTTCATAAGAGGTGTCCCAGGACGTCCTGAGAAACTGCCACTAAGAGCCTATGAAATCAGCTCCATGATTTCTAAGGGGTGATGCAAAGAGGGACATAGTCAGAGCCTTCAGAAAATAAAAAATAAATAAACTACTCCAAAAAACAAAACAAAACAAAACAAAACAAAAAACACACAAGCGGGGAGGGTACAGCTCAGTGGTAGAGTGCATGCCTAGCATACACGAGGTCCTGGGTTCAATCCCCAGAACCTCCATTAAAAATAATAAATAAATAAACCTAATTACCCACCCCTCCAAAAAAAAATAATAAAAAAAAACACACACACACACACACAAGGATTCCTGGAAGTGAGGACTGTGAGAATTTCTTCTGTGGATCCTTCTAGAAAAGAAGGAGAACTGTAAGAGGGGAACACAGTGTCCTTAGCAATATCCTGCAGTATGAGCTGTTTCTCATTGAGGATTCGAAGGGACAATTCTGGAAAGTAGTTCTACTCTGGCCTCTTCACAGAGCAAGGGGGGCTGGAGGTGGGGCTCTGTCTCCTCCCGCCCTCACCCCGTCCATGATCCTGGCTTCAGCCAGGGAAGCTCCACTTTTACCTGTTCTACATACTGGACTTGCTCTTGATATTTTATATAAAAAATAGAAAAAGAAGTGGGAGAGTGGTTCTGCCACTTCTAACATTTTGAGAGCCCATCCTCTGCAGGAGGGATGGGCCACTCACCCACAGGCAGTCCTGCACAGCTGCGGTCTCTCTGATGCAGCTTCTGTGGCACTGACAAGGGTCCAAAAGCGAGAAGCGCTCCTGGTCGCCTTGCTCTCCGTGGCCAGCCAGGCCACAGGAGGGCAGATCATCCCCTCAGAAGCCTGCAGGGAACCACAGACCTCCTCCCCTCCAAGCTCTGAGCCCAGTGAGTACCCGTGGGCAGGGATAAGAACTGTCTTAAAGAGGAAGAGCCCCACTCCATCAACAGGGGGATGGACAGACAGTGGGGTCCCACAAATGCTGGGGAAATGTTCAAGTGAGCACGAAATGCCCAGCTTACTGTTTTAAATAACCACAGCCCCCAAAATCTAAGGAATACATCTCAGAATATCTGACTTCCCTGTGTATCACTTAGATGGCTTGATCCAAGAGAATTATTGGCTAGAAGCTGGTTAAATATTATAGTGTGCCCCACTCACACTAAAAAAATGACATCTTTGGTTTTAAAATAGTTAACGTGGAGACCTTCTTTCTGGCAGTAATTAGGTAGTGATTTTGTTGTTCTGTGTTCACCACAGACTTTTATCCTTCTGGTTCTAGAGAGAATGGGGATAAGAGATGATGGTCAGAGAGGGAGTAATCGAGGAACATATGAAAAAGAAGAGGGTTAGGACAGCTTTATTTTAGCCCTTGGGACATATCTGTCTGATCTATCAAAAGACTATTCTGTCCTTGACTCTTAAAATGATACCAGGGTTCAAAGTCTGTCAAATTGGGGCTCTATTTTGCACTCGAACAGCTTTGCCAATAACTGACTGTTGAGAACAAGAGTCAAAAGCTGAAAATGGCTGAATGCTGTCCGTAATCTTAAGTTATTCCTGAGAGATTTGCTCACATGCTGGGAGTGGGTGGCACAGTGTGCAACAGTGGCAGAGCCACATCTAACATGGGTGACAATGGATAGATATGCCTAAAGCTTGCCTGGTTATCATGTATATCAAGCTGAACGGTCTTGGTGTCAAATTGCCATCCAAGGACATTTATTGAGCGCCTACCTCGTATCAAACACAGTGAGCACTCAGGAGTGAACAGGAAACCTGGCCATTTAAGGAGATGACAGGATAGAGTGGGAGAATGACATGTGAATACATAATTAAACATAAAGTGGTCAGTGCCTCCAGCTGTGCAAACACAGATGCTGTGGGGGCGTTCTGGGGAAGAGGGGTGCTAGGAAAGGTTTTCAGAGGAGCTAACTCAGAACTAAGACCATGAACTAGTCAAGTGAAAGGAAGGGGGGGAGGGCTGCAGAAAGTGTTGTGAGCAAAGGAAAGTGCAAGGGCAAAGACTTGAACAGGAAAGAAAGCTCGGCACACGGCACACAGGAGGAGAGAAAAGTGCTTCCGTGTGACTGGGACAGAGAGCCGAGAGTGGAGTTGAGAGAGAGGATCAAGAGAAGTTTTCAGGGACAGATCACATAAAGTCTGTATGGGGTTGGACCTTTTCAACTGTGAGGAATGGGGAGCCACTAGTTGAGAGCTGGAGAGAATGGCAGGGATGAGATTGGCCAAAGGGATCAAATTATGAAGAAATAGACCGAGGATGAAGATTGAGAAGGTGTTTTCGTTATCTACTGTTGCATACCGAATTACTTAAAAACAACACACATTTCTTAGCTTACAGTTTCTGCGTGGGCCAGGAATCCAGGCACAGATTAGCTGGGTCCTCTGCTCCAATGTCTCTTCCAAGTTGCAATCAAGGTGTCTGCCGGGGCTGGGTCTCATCTGAAGGCTTGACATGGATCAGCCTCCAAGCACAAGTTTGTTGGGTGAATTTAATTCCTTGAGGCCTGTTGCTCAGAAGCCACCCGTGGTTCGCCCTGCAACGTGGAAGCTTGCTTCAACAATGAGTCCAAGCCAAAATGGCAACTGAGGCAATCTGCTAGCAAGGCAGAAGTCACCACTGCATGTAACAGCATCCCAGCACCTTTGCCGTATTCTAGAAGTTAAAAGGAAGTTACAAGTCCCACCATGCTCAGAAGGAGAGGGATTACACAGATGTGAAAGGTGGGAACCATTGCCGATCACAGAAGGACCCACTAGAAAGACCTAGAAGATCATCGGATGCCTCCAGGGAAAGCAAATGTAGCAGAGAGTTGGGAACAGCAGTCAAACTGCTGACAAAATGCAAAGAAAGTTCATCTTAGAAAAGAAATATCATCGCAAAGACCCAGGACCCCAAAAGAAAAGGCCCAGGACCCAGATTCATGGCCTCGGGGAGCTACAGCAACTCTACCTGTTCAAATGCCCACTTTTTAAAACCTTTGCAAAGTTAAGTATCTGAAAAGGCACTTAAAGGATCTCTAAGCCTAAAATCAGACAATAGTAAACAGAAAATATTAAAAGAGCCACAAACATACATCAAGTCCAGTTGCCTTGGCTATGCCAGGACCACCTAGCCAAACATCCTTGACATCTCCTGCCTTAGAAGTTTCATCCAACAAAGCTTTCTGCAAAATAGCCTCCTCTCCGCTCATCTTGCAGGTAGAACCTCAAATCATCCTCTTCAAACTCTTCCTGCAGGCAGTGAATTTTCCATGACATCAGTGCCCCTCCTTTCTTGAGTCTTGAACCCTGTAGACTGTCTGCTGGAGGCCGACATCAGATATAAAATCAGTGCACTGGCTTTAAATAAGTTAATAGCCTCTGGGTTTTTATTTGTATCAACATGAAAGCCCCTGGGAGCCTAAGGTCCTAGGCAGACTTGTGGAATCCCTCAAAAAAGGCAGCTCTGCTGGCGGTGGGGAGAGAGGAGGGAGGGCCTTCTGGGCCAGGAAACCTTCAAACAGTCACTTAGGGTGGCCCTGCCAGTGCATCAGGGACCACGTCTGCTCAGTTTGCTTTAGACACCAACTAGCAGCAGTGGTTTTGGTGGTGACACACCGAGTCATATTTTTCCTTACATGTGTTTAAATACGTCTTATACCACTGTCATGTTGTAAGTTTACAAATTTAAAATTAATTGGGACCGAAAGTAACCAGGCCTAATAGACTCTGTTTCTGGGCAGAGTAAGAGGCCAGAGAAGTAAAGCCATGCCTTCCCTGTGGTGAGGGCTTCCCTGCAGGTATTTAAAAGCAATTTCTTATCGAGGTAGCCTGGAATCGTTCTTCCTGCAGGAAAAATAAATCCAGAGTGGATTTTTAACTTTGGTCTGGTAGAATTCCAGAGTTAAATTTAGCAAGAGTTCAACTTAAAAGGTATCAAGTCATGATAAATTGTTGGTGAAATCTGTACAGACTTGCTCTGAATTCATTTAGTCTCTAAAAATATTACAAAAATGTAGTTACTATTTAGGGTTTGTTTTACGGTTGTCTTAAGAGTTCTATTTTTGTAGCAAAACACATACAATTAGCTTACAAAATGGGAGTGTGGAGGAATCCCAGATTACGTCCAGCTATGACCACTGCTGGGCTTCTGACATGCCTGGAGATGGGAGAATATCGTGAGCATGTGGGCTGGATCTGGCACGATTTGCTTGGAAGGCCAGGTACTCTCCGAAAGAAGAACTTATAACTATGGTTAGGCAAAGAAGCATGGCTCGATTCTAAATTGTCATCAGAAGGGAGAAAAAATTCTAAAAGCCATATGGTGGCTGTCACCAAGGTCCTAATCAAGAAATGATACCAAGTCTCTCCCCTCCCACTGCCCTCTCCGTGGACCCATGCCTGAATCCTAGGGGGATCAGGGGCTGCAGGTAAAACCTGAAAGAGCTGCTGCTTATATAGAAACTTATATAAGACAGTGGGGTGTTGAGCTGCCCTGCTTTGTCGCCTCTTCTATGAGAGTGTCCAAGGGGAACGAGAGGAACCTTTGCAGTGGACCAGTGACCATCAGCAGCAGGCAGACAGGTGGGTGGCAGTGCCCCACAGAAGCACTGGGGTGCAGGGGTGCCTGCAGAACAGCACCAGGGCCTGTCACACGGGGACTTACCCGGAGGAAGGGCACACCTGCTCGAATTGGCAGCGATGTCTGGACAGAAGCAGCACCGCCCACAGGGCAACTATCTGGACTCTCTGCTGCTGGGGCCCTGCAAGAGCACAGGCAGCCGAGGCAACTACAAAGGAAGAGACCAGGAAGGGCCTGCCTCTGTTAACCAGAATGTTCCACTTAACCAGAGCCTCATGTTGGACCAGGTTTCATTCCATGTATGTGTTCAGCAGGGTTAGTGAATGAGGCAGCCTGTGAACCACCCCCACCCCCACCCAGTGCTGCAGATGATGTGCGCACTGGCAGGAGGAAACTGTCTCCATGCCCTGTACTGAGGGGAGGTGTTAGGGAGATGTGTAGTAAAAAAATCTCCATCAGTGAAATAAATTAGCTTGCATCTATCTGATGGAGTATTGTGCAGCGAATAAAAACGATATTGATCTACCTTTAGTGACACAGAAATATGTTTGTAATATAGAGCAAAGGAAATAAAAGCAGTTTATAGACTGCTGGGATGATTCCTCAACCATATGCATTTGTCAACACGCGTGGAACTGCTTACCAAAAAGAGTTAATTTTACTGTGTGTAAACTATACCTCAAAAAGAGCAGATTATGAAATGGTATTTACAGAAGGATCCAGTTTGTGTGTGTGTGTGCGTGTGTGCAGGCCTCCCAAAGGCTCTACACTCAATGTTAAGAGTGACTATCTGTATTATAATTAAGATAACTTTTATTCTGTTTTCTCTTTTTGCTCAGTTATCTTAAATTTTTTCTCAGGTGAATAGGTATCGCTTTGATACTTTTAATTGTGAATAGGGAACCACAAAAGATGCCTGTGTTCAAAGAACAGTTCACTGGGAGAGATGAGGATGGCAGTGCCTTGGCCTGTGCAGTGCATCACGGGAGTGACAGGAGGGGGCTGGTTGTGAGAAAAGCCCACAGTAGGTGCTCTCAGTAAACGGTTCTCAGAGGAATGAATGATTATAGTGGGCCATTCTATCACGTCTCTAGTTTAGTAATAACAATGCCATTCTCATTTCAGATCCAAAATATTAGCAGTGCACACTCATAAACAGTTTAATCTCCAGTAGAGTGGCAGCCAACCAGTTGCTTTCAAGTCAGACAGTTACCACACGCTCAAATCTGAGCTCCTGCATTTTAACTTTCCTTTTCTTATCCTCACCCCCCTCTCCTCCCTTATTAATTTAGACTGGGAAATAAATGACCACAAATGCCTTGGTACCACATAATTGTTAGGAAGACTGCTTAGGGGTATCAAGTTGAAAGGCAAAAAAAACAAAAAAGAAGAACTAGTAATTTTTCACAGACCTGGAAGCAGCCTACTTTGTTGAGAACTAGCAGGAAACACAGCCCACAAGAAGTCCTCTGTTTGCAAAGACACTGATCGCATAGTGTGTGAGAGACGACCAGACCCTTCTTGGAAACCTGCTAGCTTGACAGTCAGCCTGTTTGGGAGTAGGGGGTATGTATGTGTGTGGTATGTGTGTATGTGGGGCTTGGTACGTGAGGGTGTGTGTGTGTGTGTGGTATGTGTTGTGGGGGGGCAGTTGGGGGTGTGTCTGTTCTAGACACCACACGGATACGATCACGATTATACTGTTGGGTGGATGGAATCTGGGGTCCACCTCCGAAGGCTCAGGAACATATTAAAATACTGAGGATATTTAATGTATCGACTTCACTAGTTCTAGTTTTTTCTAACAATTGCTAAAATCTTATACACAGTTGAGACCCAGATAGGTCTTTAGATCATTTATTCATTTTGCAAATGAGAGAATTTCGGCCCAGAGAGTGGAAGAGGGCTGCCCTACATCACAGGGAGCAGGCGGCACGGCTCACTGGAATGAACGCGATGTGCCCTTTGAAGACAATGTCCATGTGCTTCTCATAAAGTCAAGGACATCCCTGAGCATCTTCCCTGAACAGAGTGCTCCCCTCCGAGGCCCTCAGCAATCACATTTCTCTTATCCTTCAGCCTTAACCCCCCCTCCCCCACTGTGGAGATGTAGCCATCTGGGCGCCGGAGGCCTTTCCAGGCCCCATTTGCTAAATGAGGGCATTATCTGCAGAGAAAGACTCCTCATCAAAGGCATGTTAATGACAAGCCACAGGACTGAACAACCAAGAATAGATCCTGCTGACATCGTGAACAAAAGGATGTACAACAATGAACCAGAGAGTGGGCATCAGGCTGGGCGAGCCAGAGACAGGCCTGCTGTGAACTAAGCCAACAATTCCTCCCCTTGGCCCTCCAGCCACACTCCCCCTGCTCACAGCCTCCTTCAGGACCCAGCCCTACCTGAGGAACCATCTTGGAGTCTGTCCACCACACAAAGAATAGAGTAAATCTCACTGGAAACACCTTTTCTTTGTCATAATTTCCCTTTTACTCTTCATTTGGGTGCTCTCTTGCAGGTGGCTTTACAGCTGGTGGCAGATCACTTCTGGAAAAAGGTGCAGCTCCAGTGGCCCCAGATCCTGGGAAAGGAGAACCCGTTCAACCCGCAGATTGAGCAGGTGTTCGGAGACCAAGGGGGGCACTGAGTCCCTCGGGGACACATGCTCCCAGGGAGCTCAGGGAGACAGAAACTTGGGTAAATGGATCCAGCAAACGGGCTTGGGGCTGCTGAGTCACGAACTCACAGGAACCTCTTTAGCAGCATCTTTGCAAAGTGCTTTTCTCTCATTTAAGAGCTTATCTAAATGACGGTGTGACTGTGTGTGCTTCTGGGATCAGCCCCCTCCAGCTGAACCTCAGATAACCTTTAATAGAGTGCTTTGAGTGCCATTCCAAGCAGTAGGGTATCTATCTGTGCCTTTGAATGACTAGTTGTTCCAAAAACAAATAAGAAATCTAGTGACATTCAGCAACTTACCCAGGGTCTTGGCGTGCCAGGGAACTGGCCCTCCCTCTGTGGTTGACTTCTTAAAGATGGCTCTTCCTCAGAAGACTGTTGACTGGCTGCCAAGGACTCTCACACCAGAACACAGAACTGTAAACACAAAATTAGGTGCAAACTTGAATATTTATTTAGAATGAGAAAAGAAATCACAACAGATTACAGTTTGTAAAAGTTGACAAATACCATACACCCCACAAAGTCAAGGGAAAACATGACAATTTTTCTTTGTTTAAAAGATGTCCTTGCATTCTTTGGCTGCATAATCTGATCGCCTCTTCCTATAACAATGATTTTGTGATATCCCTGTCTATAGTTAGAACAGAAAAATAAAATTTGCTTGCTTTTGATAGCTTAGAAGAGTTACTTTCAGCTACAGAACTCATTATTGGTAAAGTCGTGTACATTTTTAGGATGGTTGGCAAACTAGGAAGACCTCTATCAAATTTCTTTTATGTGGGACATATTAAAGACACACTCCCTATTTGTGGTGCTGTTAAAGCGTTGCATCCATATAAGCTCAGAAATTCTGTTCAATTCTACTGCACCATATTCTCACTGGTGTGTCACCCCCCGGCCCATCTCTGATCGCAGCCATGGGTATGGGGGGTCCGTCTCTGTGCTGCCAGCATCCCAGCTCAAGCAGCCCCATCTTTCTACACTCTGTCCCTCAGGAGCTCGCCTGACACAGCCCCAGGGGTGGGACAGCTCCAGCCCGGGGTAGCAGGGGGCAATAAATACAGGCGCCAGCCTCTTCCTCTAGTGCTCAGTTTGGGAAAGTCTTCTGTGTGCTTCTAGGGGGTGTCAGCAGAATCGGCCCCCTTCGCTCACAGGAGTGACTGCCTTAAATGACTCTTCCTCCTTCCTTGTGTCACTCTTCTCACTTCCTTGTTCCCACTTTGGGGGCTGGTTTCCCAAAGAAACCACCTGCACCCAAATCTCTGTCTCAATAAAGACAAAATTATAATGACGGTATGTGTATAATTGTGTATGCTTCATTATTTCCTTTACTTTTTAAATTTATTTATTTATTCCTGATAGGGGGAGACTTCTATTTGGACAAGTCACTAGTGTGAACCAGATCTCCCACTCACTGTATCAATGATGGGAAGACCTTACCACAGACTAGCTTCCGGCTTTGTGCATTTCACACCCTGTTTCTCCTCCATGACCCGCACACTTCCTGTGCTGGGAGCTGTAGGGTACTCTCATACTGTGATCTGACCACTAGCCCTGCACCTTTGTCACAGTGCTGGTGGACACTGGGATCGTACCTGGAAGTCCTTCCTACACCAGGATGGCTAGCAATAACCTAACTGTGCACAGAAATGACTGCAAACCACATAAATAGTTCAACCTAAGAGGATCTCTGCTTCAACCTCCATAAGATTCCCATAGCTACCCCAGAGCCACCCAATATATGGGAAATTGTGACAGAGAGGAATCAGCTGTGTTTAAAATATCTTACTTTTGCAAATTTTACAAAGCAAATGACCATGCAAATTCATTGTTGGGGCTCCTTCCAGGGCTTTGGGAAGAACCCTAAAACTTATTCTTTCTTAGATTTCTAGTAAATCTACTTCTGCTCACAAGATTAATTTGCCAGGTTGTGTATGAGCTTCAGTTTTGAGGGCCGAAACACTTCAAATGTTGTCAACCCGTCCATTTCTGTCACCTGGATAGAATCCTAGGCTCAGCATGACCAGCACATGTCCCCAGGAGGTAGATCAACAGGGGACCAACAAGCCCTCAGAAGGCTGCTTGTTTCAAGCAAGAAATACAAACTAGGAGTATAGACTGAGGTGTGGAAGTGTTGGGCTGTGGACACCTGGTATACCCAGCTCCTCCTGAGGGATGTGTCCACTTATAGGATCTTGGTAATTGTATTAGTGGTTTGGGTTTTCCAACATCTCACCTTATTTCTAAGCGCTAAAATGCCAATACTTGTAGTGTTGTTTTGTTACTGTTTTTTATCTGAAATCTTAATCATTAGTCTCAAGATACACCCAGAGAACACTGCACTAGAATTCTGTATTCCTTTAGAAAGAATTCTGTTCAATCCCCTCTTTGTTTAAAATGCTTCCAGGTTACTTTATGGCTATTCTAATTTTTAGTTCCCAGAGTACTAGTGAAGTTGATAATCTTGTATTGCTTTTGCTGTTTTGGGAGGGGTGAATTCATTTTAGGCCCTGATCTTTTCCCAGAAGGCCCTGAAGGAATAGAGTTATTTTTAAAAGTTGAGGGAAACTAGAAGGAGGAGAGAGAGAGGTTTGGAGGGTACAGGGAGGGGGTTCGCAGGCTGGACTGTCCTCAGCCTGTCCACTTCCTGTCTCTCACCCTAGATGCCATCTCTGCCTTCCACTTTCTCCTGGTTAAATTCTCTTAGGGACTGAACCCCCCCACCTTGGGGATAATTTAACCAGTTCCATCTTCCTCATTCTCTACCTGAGCAGGTTCAGGTGGGAGGATGGAGGTACTGAGTTCTGAGCCCTGACCTCACTCATGGGGCACAGCACCAAGAAATCAAGGGCTGGGAGAGGACAGTGCTCCCATCTCACTTTTTTTTTATAATACACCAATACAGCACAAAATAAATCCTAAGTACCACTCTTGTCTTCTCAAGAACTGGAGTCCGAGGCCAGGTGCCCTCCCCTGGATCAGGAGCCCATGTGTGAGTTGTGTCCACGTCCGCTCCATTTTCTATACTCCACACCAACCCAGACATGTTCCCCTTTTTTGAGATTTAACCATGTCTTTCTCTCTGGCTTGGGGATGTTCTGTCCCTAAAAGACGCTGTGTATACTTCTTACAGCTTCTGACTGTCAGAAGTTACAGGAGAGCTGCGGGGAACAGCTTCCATCCCCTATTTCTGCACTGGTGCCCCTTGAGCCTCCAGTTTTTCAGAATCATAGTGTGTGAGTGCTGGCTGGCCTCTGAGAGGCACGTGAAGGGCTTTCTTGGGGTGGCTTGCATCCCTCTCCAACCCCTTGCCGCATTCCTGTGGTGGCTCTTGGGGAGAAGCACCAGAACAGGAACAGAAGCCCCAGGAGACAAGGACCTGGCCAGTCAGGTTCACTCCTGTATCCACAGCCCTACAACAATGCCTGGCCTAGGAGAGGGGCTCAACAAGTAGTACTGAGTGAGCACGTGCATGAATGAATGAGGTTTTAAAGTTGCTCTCCAGGTTTCTCTTCCTGATTTCTTTCTATTTAGAAACAAGGAGCTGCTTTCTGACACATTTAAATTAGCCCCATTGAATCACACTCCTTCTGGTGAGAAGACTGAGAAAGAAAAGCAATCAACACAGAGGATGCCTTCCTCTCTGGGCACGCTTGGTGGGGAGATTTAGGGCCCCTACATGGTCCTCATCTAAACACCCCAATACTATACTGTCATTTGTTTCTCCAGTTTCAGATGGAAGAGTTCTCTTACCCTGTTCTGTTGAAATGGGTCTCCTCACTTTCCACATGGGTAATTACCAAGAATTTCTATCCCTACCCACATCCTTGGGCATCTTTCATTTGGTAGAACCTTTTGGGTTCAGGCCCTCGTGAAAAAAATTTTCAGACCCCCCCTCACCCCCAGCAAAAGCAAAACAGCTAAAAATTCTTTATGAGACTTGTATTGATACACACCATAGAAGAACTTGAGCCCCCAGGAATTTGCACAACCCCACCCTCTCCCTGAGTTAATACCACTAGAGAAGGGATTCTGAACTGGGGTGTACGGGGACCCCACCCTCCCCCAGAATTAAGAGTGCCTATGAACTTGAATGGGAAAAAATTGTCTTTACTACCTTCTAAGTAAAATTCACCATTTCCTTTAATTATGAACATAGGCAACACTGTATTTTTATAAAACACTGAATGTTTACCGCTGTATTCTTATCTGTCTTTGTCACATATATTTTCATAGCACATTACATCCATTGCAAATACAGTCCATTCTCATCATTCAGAGCAGTTATGTTCTATAAAGTCACCTTGAATACTGAATTAGCAAATGCTGGACCATTGCTCCTAGGGGAAATTACAGGGTTATGTTCCTGTGAGTCTGTGGTCACAAAATTATCGTCAACCAATCAATACACAATCTTTTTATAATGTGTGGCTTTTGTTTAAAGACACCTTGTTTAATTTATATTTGGTTGATTAACGTTGAACTCACAGCCAAAAGCACTCAAACTCATTTCAGTGAAGCTTAACTACCCATCTCTTTTCTTTATAAGGCACATCAGTCTCTGACACTTAAGAACACAAGATAGCACTCAGCACTGAACGTGGCCATTTTAAACAGTGAAGTCACCAACAAAAAGCATAAAAATGCCCCAGATGTGGCTGTAAATACACTAAGAGAAGGACAGTTGTTCACAATATGAGAGCTGAAACCACAGGCAGAGTCTTGCTTTATTCAACCTCAGCCAGGATCGTGCAGGTCTGGCGACTGAAATTTTTCACTGCTCCAATGATCACAAAAGTGCCAGGAGTATTGATTTTGGGGATTACAAATAAAGTTTAGCAAGTAGGTGAGTTCACAAATACAGAATTTGTGAATAATGAGGAATGACCATATCCTGAAATATCATTTATGGCCATCAGTATTTTGAAACACCTGCAAGTATTAGACCCATGGAAAAAGAAATACATAGATTAATGTATGCCCATGTTTTAATATTTCAAAATAGTTTTAGTAGTGTGATATTTGGCTTCGATACAAATGGTTTCCTTTGTAATCCTCTGTTTTATTTTTTGCACTTAAAAATGTTCTTCTGAGAAGGGGTCCCCAGCTTCCCCAGGCTGCCAAGGCGGGTGCATAACACAAAAAAAAGTTGTGTGCTATGGGATGTGTTGCTTTGAGAGGGAAGAACTCCATTGTCTAAAAAAATCCAGAAGCATAGTGTAATTTCTCTGCTTCCTAGAAAGTCACCGGCTAAAAGTTCTGCCGTAAACAAGTGTTTTCACCTCATCATTTACCCAAGATCTTTTTTTTCCCTGTTATTTTTTAAGTTTATTTTTTATTGTAGTAGAGTTGACTTATAATATTGTGTATGACATAGTGATTCAGTTATAGATTTTTTTAGGTTGTTTTCCATTATAGGTTATTACAAGATATTGAATATTGTTCCCTGTGTTATACAGTAAATCCTTGTTGCACATCTATTTTGTTTATTTTTTATTTATTTTTTAACTTTTTTTTATTGATTTATAATCATTTTACAATGTTGTGTCAAATTCCAGTGTAGAGCACAATTTTTCAGTTATACATAAACATATATATATTCATTGTCACATTTTTTTCTCTGTGAGCTACCATAAGATCTTGTGTATGTTTCCCTGTGCTATACAGTATACTCTTGTTTATCTAGTCTACAATTTTGAAATCCCGTCTATCCCTTCCCACCCTCCGCCCCTTTAGCAACCACAAGTTTGTATTCTATGTCTATGAGTCTGTTTCTGTTTTGTAGCTATGCTTTGTTTGTTTGTTTGTTTTTACCCAAGATTTGGACCCAGAGCCCCTTCTGCTCCTCTTATGAGAACTATTAACACCCTGTGGTCATCATGCTCTACAGAAACTCCTTGGGAGACACTATTTAGAGGAATCAGCCTCTCACACACTCACTGGCAGTGTCAAGAGAGGAATTTCCCAGGTATATTCAGACTAGATTCCCCTCATTCCTCATCTTTTGTGTGAAGCAGGATGTCTTTGGAATTCTTCTCATTGCAACAACTGCCTTCCTGGTAGAACTAAAAATGACAAAGGCACCACCTCTCCTGGGCCCTGAGACGCATGTATGGATTTCCTGATGAATGGATGCATCAATATGCTATTAACATGTCAGTTTCTCATTAAATCTCAGAACAGAATCTGTATTTGCCCAGCAGGATGAACTCTTCTAATCTGATCTGGCAGAGGTTCTAGAATAAATATTCATACAAACTAGAGCTCTTTTAATCTGGTCATTTGCTTGGGGTAAAGGAGGGTGGGGGAGAGGTTGCTTTTAAAGCCTGTTTCTGAGTCACTTCTTAAAACCACAATATCAAAAAATTATGGCTTCACCATCATGAATTTATCGTTAAAGAGGATTATATTTATGCAGCTCTTGGATGGGTAGAAATGCAGAGGAAAAATAAAGAGCACACAATGAGGCTTGCTAAGGATTTCTTTGGGCATTGTGCTCTTGGCTGGCTGCTTTGTTTATAATTAACTATATGGAACATTTACAGGAACCCTTTCGGCCTCAGAGCACTGCAAATGTAACTCACAGGTTCACAAAGCTGCAGTCAGTAAACTGCAGCAGAAAGATGCGTGGGAGGGTGCACCAAGGGTTTCCAGGGCAGCCCAAGCTCAAGGCAGCTTCAGACTCCAGAGATTTTCAGTCTCCCTTCAGGACTCTGCCCTCCGTGTTGGCACACTTTGCACAAGCTCAGAAAAATCCCCAGGTGTTAGTATTTTTACAGCGATCTCCACGTTGTAGCTCTGCAAATATCAGCCTGCACGTCGAGCGAGGCTGCTAGGGGAACGGGGGGCTTTTGAGGAATAATAAGGGGAGACTGCAGGCTCATATAACTCCCATGGAAAGAACAAAACTCTCTCCTGCTGCTGCCTGGAGCTGGGGGCCACATCAAAATACAGTCAGTGGGAACTTCAGGAAATAACAGGTTTTGGAGGCACTTCTCTGGGTTTGAATCTTTTTCAAATTAAGCCCCTGGTGCCTCAGGTACTTCCTCTTTCAAATGAGAGCACTATTGTGAGCAAATTACCAACAAGAGCTAATACTTAAGAGGGCTGAGTGACATGTATTATCTCATTTAATCCTTACAACAACTACAGAAGGCAGGTCTGCTATGATTACCTGCTTTTACAGATTGGCAAACGGAGGCAGAGAGCAATAAAGTAACTTGCTGGAGATTGTACAGCTAACGAATGATGAATAAGGAATTTGAAGCCAGGCTGTCTGTTCCAGGCTCCGTGCTGCTAGCCAGTAGGTGACCACACATTTATTACGTTAAGATAAGGTTTGTACAACTTGGCAAGTGATGAATCAACACTTTTTCTCATTGTGTCTGTAACCAGGGTGTAGGTTGCCCACCACACAGCCTGGGGTCTGCTTTCTCTGTGAAGTAAAGCCGGAACTCAACAACAGACTCCACCCTGCCTCTGCAGTCTCACTCCTTCCGTGTCCATTTCGTTTATCACACATCCCAGCCACAGGAAACGTGTCATGACAAACATGGGCAGCGAGTAAGTCTGCCCGCCCAGCTTATGTATGCAACTCCTTCCACGGACAGACAGCGTCTATTTCCCTCGAGGCCAGCCTGGCCCAGAGAGGGAGGTGCAAAGGAGATGGCCACATCCAGGCCCAATACCCAGGAAACAGAGCTGCCACTATCGCCCTCTCAGGTCTCAGAGTCGCCCTGGAGGGAAGCGGAGGCTATGCTGCTGTGAGATGCCATGGGGTACAAGACACTATGTGGAAGAGGGGCCACATGGAGAAGACTCGAGGTGCCCCAGTCTTCACCGGGGCCTCAGAGGTGGAAGAGGCTTTCCTGGAATTTCCAGCCCACCCTTGCAACAGCTGGATGCAGCCAGAGACCCAGCTGAGACCACTTGGGGCCCAGCCAGCCTGCAGGCTCATGGGACTCTTCTCATTCCAGGCCTCTAAGTTTTCCAGGGGGTTGTTCTGCAGGAACAGTGAATCAAAGACAGGCCCAGCCCTCTCACAGCTCCGTGTCTTTCCATCCGCTGTCTACTCAGCCTTCCCTCCCTTCTCTGACAGGAACATATCTACTCCTTCCTCAAGATCCAGCTCACCCCACTGCTGTCATGGATGGAAAGATACAGACGCACAATCTGCCAGAGGGCGTTAAGAATCCCTAGGTTCAGGTTCAGCTGTTTACGAGTGAAATCCAAAACACAATGCTCAAAAAAGATAAAAAGGTATTGCTCACATAAAAGTCTTCCAGCGGCAGGTGGTGCAGGGCTAGGAGACTCCATGTTGCCCAGGACCCAAGCTCCTTCTCTCATGTTGCCACCACCTTAAGCAGGTAGCTTCTGCTCCGTGGCTCAAGCAAGCTTCCCCGAGCAACCGCTACCTTGACTGCACTTGAGCCGCCCGGAAGCCGGAAACAGGAAGCAGGGACGGGTGGCCACGCCCCTTCCCTGGGCGTCGACTTCTGCACGCATCTCAATTGGCCGAGTACAGTCACATGACCAGCCAGCTTTAAAGGCTAAAAATTCTGTCTAGCAAGCATGTAGCTGAAAATGGGGAATTTTACTACCAGGAGAGAAGGGAGGATGGATATAGAAGGACAAGTAGCAGCTTCAACTCAGTGTAAGTTAGAACCCACCTGGAAGGCATTTGAGCAATAGGAGTAACCAACACGTCAGTTTCCCTTTCCCTCCCTCGCTACTCAAAATGTGGTTCTCAGACCAGCTTTACAAGCCGGGAAGCTTGTTGAAAATGCACCATCTTGGACTACCTGCCAATGATTCATAATTTGTATTATAATATCCTCGGGTGATTTATTTACACACTACAATTTGCGAAGCACTGATCTAGATTCTGGTTGTACATCAGAATCACTGGGAAACTTTCAAAAACATCCTGGTGCCTGGGTCCCACCCACAGAGCATCTAATTTAGTTGATCTGAGTGAAATCCAGGCATTTGTGATTCTAAAAATCTCTCCCTGATGAGTCTAATGTGTAACCAAGTTTGGCAAACCACTGCTTCAGGCTATTTTGGGGAAGAGCTTGTCTCACAATGACTCCTCTCTTCGGCCACTCTGGAAATTTGTTTGGGGCTTCTGCTCTCATAATCATACCTCACCCTACTCTCTTCATTTGGGCTGCGTCTGTGCACAGTTAATAATGGTTAGGGAGTAATGCAGAAGGTTACACTGTAGCACAGTATAGAAGGTGATATAAAACTGCACATCCCACCTCCTTGCCTTTCAGCACTCCACCCCCACCCCACCTGGAACTCCTCCACTGGGTACCCTGCTCCAGGCTCACTGCCACCTAATATACTGGTCAGTTCTGCTTTCCCTCAACGCTTCCCTTGAGCCCCTGTCTGAGATGCTCCTGGAAAGGTACCAATTCTTACTTCATTGTGCCGAGCAAATTATTTCTCCTGTCTATACCTTACGCCTCTGAGGTCTACATTTCCACATTACATGGTTCGTTAGGGAGTTTGCCCCAAAGAATCTACTCTGGATAGAAAGAATACCACTCCCTTGGGAGACGAAAGTAGCTATGGAAAATGCTTGTTTTGAAACAAGTCCTCTTTACCTTTATGCATTTCAACATCTTTTATAATTCATATCTGACTCATTCTAGAAACCATTTAAATATTTATAAATATACTTCTTAAAGGCAAAAAAAAAAAGTGTAAGGCAAAAGTATACTCTAAGTAGAGTCAAAAGACAGATGGAAAAGTGGGGGGAGAGGGAATGCAACTCATTTCACAAAGAGCTAATCTCCCCCATGTATAAAGAGTTCCTGAAAATAAAGGAGGAAAAGAAACGACAATTCAAAGTTTTAATTGGCAGAGTTTACAAATGGGCAAAGTTCACAGAAGTATCAAATGCCCCTTATACATAGGAAAATATGAACATGTGCTCAATTTCTATTATAATTGGATAAATACAAAATAAAACTGTACTGAGAGACTTCTGGTTTCTGGTTTGACGTACAATGAGTTTCTAAGTTGTCACTCCAAACTAATAACAAGTAAAAAGCTGAACAAACTGAAGAACAACAACTTCTCTTAGATCTGTCTGAAAATTGAGGTCACAGGGCAAACCACTGCCCCCGAAGATGGAGAGACAGACAGACAGACAGGCGGACACAGAGAATCACAACTTAGTGGAGCAGAAACCTCCATGGAAACTAGGACTGAGTACATCACGTCTGGATTTCAACAAAAAATTAGAAGACAGTCTAAAAGGCAAAAAACACAGTTTGAAGAGACAGAGAAAGCAGCAGACAAGACTCAGTTATGGTAAGGATGTTGAAATTATCAAGCTGGGAATTTAAAATAACTCTGATTTTAAAATAAAGGCTAAAGAAAAAAGACAGGAAAATAAACAGAACAGAATAGCTATGAACTGTAATACAACTACAAAAGATGTAATATACACATAATAGGAATACCGGGAGAAGAAAGAAACAGAAAGAACAGAAAAAATATTTGCAACAATAATGATGCAGAATTTCCCCAAATGAATGTCAGACATCAAAGCACAGATCAAGAAGACTCAGAAAACACCAAATGGGATAAATGGCACCCCTCCACCAAAAAAACGGAAACAAAAACAAAAAACTACATCTAGGCATATTATTTTCAAATTGCAGAAAATAAAAGATAAAGAAAAATTCTGAAAGAAGCAGTGGAAAACAACAGCAAATGGTGCTGGAATAACTGGATATCCACGTGCAAAAAAAAAAAAGGAATCTAGACACAGACTTTATACTGTTCACAAAAATTGACTCAAAATGGATCATAGACCTAAAAGTAAAACATGAAACTGTAGCATAACATAGGAAAAAAATCTGGGTGGCCTTGGGTTTGATAAAGACTTTTTAGATGCAACACCAAAGACAAAATTCATGAAAAAAAGAAAACTATTGATAAGCTGGACTTCATTAGAACTAAAAATATCTGCTCTGTGAAAGACACCATCAAGAGAATGATAATACTAGCTACAGATTGGAAGAAACTCTTTGCAAAATACATGTCTGATACAGGACTGTTATCCAAAATATACAAAGAACTCTTAAAACTTGACAATAAGAAAAAGAAGAACCCAATTTAAAAATGGGCAGAAGCTGAACAGATAATTCAACAAAGAAGATATTTATACATATGGCAAATAAACATATGAAAAAAATTTAGCAATGTGTCATTAGAGAACTGCAAATTAAAACAACAATATGATACCACTGGAAAGCTATTAAAATGGTGAAAGTCCAAAACACTGTCAACACCAAATGCTGGTGAGTGTGTGAAAAAACAGGAACTCTCATTCATTGCTGCTGCTGGGAATGTAAAACAGTACAGCTTCTTTGGAAGATAGTTTGGCAGTTTCTTACAAAACTGAAAATGCTCTTACCTTAAGATCCAACAATCCCACTTTTCGGTATTTACCCAAAAGCTTAAAAACATATGTCCACACCAAAACCTGTGCATGGATGGTCATGCATACTGCATACTTGCCAGAACTTGGAAGCAACCTACATGTCCTTCAGTAGGTGAATGGATAAATAAACTGTGGTACATCAAGACGTGGAATATTATCTAGTGCTAAAAAGTAATGAACAACTGAGCCGTGAAAAGACGTGGAGGAAGCTTAAATGCATTTTGCTAAGTGAAAGAAGCCAATATGAAAAAGGCACAAATTATATGATTGAACTATTTGACTTTTTGGAAAAGGCAAAGAAATGGCTGTGGTAGTTTCCAGGGGTTGCGGGGGAGTGGGGAGGGATGAGTAAGCAGAACACAGAGGATATTTTGGGGGTAAAACTACTCTGAATGACACCATAATGGATACATGAGAGCTATTTGTCCAAACTCATAGAAGGTACAACACCAAGAAAGAACCCTAATGTAAATTATGGATTCTGGGTGATGATGTGTCAATGTAGGTTCATCTTGGAACAAATGTACCACTCTGGTGGGGGTTGCTTTCACCTTTTGGTTGTGAATAATGCCACTGGGAACACTGGCCTACAAGTATCTGTTTGAGTCCCTGTATTCAATTCTTTTGAGTATATACTTTGGAATGGGGAATTTCTGGACCATATGATAATTCTGTTTAATTTTTTTGAAGGACAACCAAACTATTTTTCCCAGTGGTTGCAATATTTTACATTCCTACCAGCAATGTACAAAGCTTCCAATTTCTCCATCTCCTCACCAACACTTGTTATTTTTCATTTTTTGCTTTGCTTGTTTTAAATGACCGCCATCCAAATGTGTATGAAGTTGTATCCCATTTTTTTTCAGCTTTATCGAGGTATAATTGACAAATAAAATTATAATATATTTAAGTACAACATGATTTCTTATATGTGTGCATTGCGAAAGGATTCCCATCACCTAATTAACTGACACATCCATCAACTCACTTATTTACTTTGGGAGGGGAGGTGGGTGAGAAACACAAGTTCTACTTTCTTAGCAAATCTCAATTACAAAATGCAGTATTATCAACTATAGCCACCATGTTATAAGTGAGATCTTCAGACTTTATCTTATAACTGAAACTTTGTACCTTTTTACCAACCCCTCCCTATTCTCCCCACCCCCCTGCCCCCAGCAACCACCATTCTACTTTCTGTTTCTATGAGCTTGACTTTTGTTTTTAGATTCCACGTATAAATGATACCACGCAGTGTTTGTCTTTCTCTGGCTTATTTCACTTAGCATAATGCCTTCCAGTTTCATCTATGTTGTCACAACTGGCAGGATTTCCTTCTTTTTTAAGGCTGAATAACATTTCCATTGTATATATACCACATTTCCTTTATCCATTCATCCACTCTCGTGGGGGATGTTGATCATCGGGGAGGCTGTGCATTTGTAGGGGCAGAGAGTATAAGGGAAATCTCTATCTTCCCTTCAGTTTTACTGAGAATCTAAAAATACTCTGAAAAATAAAGTCTTTTTATCACCAGCTGCTGATGATTTGGTAACTAAAGCTATATACCAACTTGCTAAAAAGTGTCTGATGTTGTGCTGCACTGGAGGCAAAAAAAAAGCCATCATGTGAATTTAAGCTGCAGACAATAATTATCTAACTCTTGTTAACCCTCAGGCTAGAATTTTGTTGTGTAGCTAAGTTTTATACATGGCTGCCTACAGATTTTGTATGTTCTATGCTTCTAGAAACAAATTTCTAATAAAACTAAAATCATGTTATGCTACTGTAATTTTTAAATATTATAAGCAGACAGTTGGAAAGTGAAAATTTTTAATGTCATTTGAAATAATATAAAAAAGCACAAAGTATTTAAGAATAAAACTAACAAAAGACATGTCAAACCTCTATACCAAAAACAGTACCTTGCCAAAAGAAATTTTAAGAAACCTAAATATATGGAGACCTATACTATAACTCATAAATTGGGAAACTCAATATTATTAAGTTGCCAATTCTACTAAAACTGATCTATAGATTCAATATAATCCTGAACATAATCCCAGAGACTTTTTAAAATAAAAGTTGAAGCTGTTTCTAAAATATATAGAGAGATACAAGAACCTAGTTTATCCAAAGCAACATTGGAAAGAAAAAAAATTTTTAAAAAAAGTGTTACATTCCCTGACTTATAACTTACTGTAAAACTACAGTATTCAAGATAGTGTGTTACTGACATCAGACAGACAAATAACTCAATGGAATAGAACTGAATGCCTAGAAACAAACCCCCACATACATTTGATTTCATACAAAGGTGCCCCAAAAATGCAAGGGGAGAGGAAAGTCTTTTTAGCAAATGGTCCTGGCACAACTGGATATTTTTTAAGTGAACTTCCACCTTTATGTCATAGCTTATCTAAAAACTAATTTGAGAAAATCATAGACCTAAATGTAAAAGGTAAAATTTTTAAATTTCTAGAAGGAAACATTAAAAAAAAAAATCTTCACAGTTTAGGAATAGATGAGAGTTTCCCAGACAAGTAACAGAAACAATTACCAAAAATGAAAAAAAAACCTGATAAATTAGACTTCAGCCAGGCTTAACATTAGTCTGTTAAGTGAGACTGATTTTAAAACTGTTCATCCAAAGACATCACAGACTGGGAGAAAATACTCACAAAATGTAGGTCTGACAAATGATTTCAAAATATTTAAAGAACAACAACTTGATAATAAAAAGATAAACAACCCATTTTTTAAATAGCAAAATATCGAAAATGTGCTTCACAAAAGAAGGCATAATGAAGAGCCAATAAACACATGAAAAGTGCTTAGTCATCTGGGAAATGCAAATTAAAACCACAGTGAAGTACCAATTGACACCCACCAGGATGGCTAAAAATGAGAAGATTGACAGCAGCAAGTGCTGGCAAGAATGAGGAGCAACCGAAACTCTCATATATAAGCACTTTTAGAAAAATTTCTTATAAAACTAACTATAATTATTTGCCAGCATATATCCACGGAAAGACTTGTACAAGAATGTTTATAACAGCTTTATTAATAACAGCTAAAATCTGGACACTGTTCAGATGTCCATCAATAGGAGAATGAATAAACACATAAAATACTACTCAGCAATATATAAGAAAGTACTGACACACAATAAGAAAAATGAGTCTCAAAATTATTATGCTGAATTTAAATAGCCTTACACCAAGGAGCTTTCACCGTGGAATTCACAGTATGTATATACATGTGAAATTCTAGAACACGCAAAACTAATCTAGGACCAAAAAAATCAGAAAAATTCCTTAAAGTGGGGAAAATTGGGAGAGGGGAGGGACATAAAAGAACTTTCTGGAGTGATGGTTCTATCTTGATAAAGGTTTGTGTTACACAGATGCATGCATTTATCAAAACTCAGGAAATGGAACACATGATTTGTGCACTTCATCACATGTAAATTTTTTAGACAAGTGGAAAGCTTGGTGTGAATACTTGTATCTGGTATTGATCTTTATAAAAATAAGGGGGATTTTTAAAATACCTTAAGCATGACATATAGATATATGTACACCTATAGATGAATCATTGTGCTAACAAATCTTGAAAGTCTATAAAATGTCACTGGAAGAATCCATTAAAATGTTACCTAGTTTATTATGAACTGTAATATTTTTACAGGCATATAACAAGAGTTTTGTGTTCATGCAATTGCTAAGCTATTGGTTTCATTATAGGAGAGAAGCATCAGAGAAAAAAAAAAGACTCTAAGCTCCTAAACTTTAGAGTATAAATGGGATCATAACTTGGAAGAAAGAAAGACATAAGGGAAAAGAGAAAAAGGATAATTAGGATGCTAAAAAAAGAACCTGGCTCATGAATTACCCTGAAAGCACAATTTTAAAATACAATTATCTTAATTCATTCCCATCCTGAGAAAATGTACAGAATAAGCCAACAGTTCCTCCCGGCCTGCTGACAACTTTATTAAGGCAAGTGACTTCTGAAGTCCCCATTCAAAGAAGCAGAGTCCCTTTATGGGAGGCCAGGCTGGTCCAAAATTTGCAAAAGAAAGTGGAGACATTAATTAGATGCTGGTTCGTATCGCAGGCAACGTCAAGGCTGATTAGCTGTGGGGACCAAGGGCACAACGGGAACCTCTTACCACTGGAAAACATGACATTTGCAGTGTTGACTGTTTACTCCTCTGCATTGCAGTCCTGCTTCCTTCCCAGCCAGGCAATGCTGCTCTGTGAAGATGCCAGGGAGGGGCTTCCCCTCCAACCAGCGTGGTGGAATCATTCACTGTGCCATCAAATTTCTCTGTCACGGACCCCAAAGAAAATAAGGAATAGTGCAAAATATGGGTAAAAAATCAAAAACTGGCAAAGAAATTAAAGTGTTTTTATTATTTAGAATATTTAGTATCTCTCGTAAATGTAGTAGACAATGTAACATTTCACCTTTTGGAGTCAGGCCAAGTTTTGAATATTGGCTCTGCTGTGTGACCTTGGGAAAGTTACTTAACCACTCTGACCCTCAGGTTCCCCATATTCTTATATCCTTATATTTAACTTATGACATCTGTGAGAAAATGAAATAGCACATGGAAAGCACCTAATACAGCTCCACAATACTTTATCTGCATTCTCCAAATCCCCAAATCTCCTACAAGCAATGGTTTTTCCTAGCTCATTTGGAGGTCAAACCTGATCTGACCTGACATGAGGCCATTTAGTCTTTATCCCATTTAATGTACACATGCAAGTTTCTCTGCAGAAGTATTAATGTTTTGATTATGGGGAGTTGCCCTAGACCTTTCTGGACTATTACATAGTATGTGGTATACACACCCTATTAACTTTATAAGTTCAAAATATTCTTAACTACAAAGCACACCTGGCCCCAAGAATTTCAGATAAGGAATTACAAACCTATATGACATCCTCATTTTATTATTACTTTATAAGTTCCCTATCCCCACTTCACGGTGTATCAAGACCTCCCATGTATAGACTCAACTTACGTTAAGAGTTTATGTGAGTTGACTGCAGTTGCTTTTGAGTGGATTATATGATACCAGTGAGTTAAGAGTCATCTTCCAGAAGTTTCTGAGCAAAGCATTCTACTACCTCCAGACAGCCCCTGAGTCTCCAGGACAGAGAATTTAAGGAGGAAAAGCGATGGCCACTCTTGTTCAGAAGGCACCCTTGAACAAATGAGGAGTCAAGGAAGAGGACACAGGAAAATGAGCATTCCTTTGGCAGAACTCCATCAGGAAAGTCAAGAAGACAGACAAGAGACTCCCACTGTGCCTCCCTGCTGAAGAGCAAGCAGCCCAACTAGAGGGAGCATCTGATGCGCTAGTAGGTACATTCAAGACTGCAGCTTCTGAGCAAGTTTTCACATTGAATGGCTGGTCTACCATATAGCAGATGGCAAGCAAATGGAAATTCTAAAGGATGTGACTTGTAAAAACTGATTTTTGAAAGTTGTATAAATTAAATCTAAAGTGTGAATGCAGTTATAGGAAATAAGTAGCTCTCCATTCATTTCAGGGTGCTTAATTCTTTGGCATAAATTTTTCTGAAGGATGCTATACACTTAACACTCATTTTTAACTATGTATAAAGCTGAATTAATAATAAAACCTTAATTTGGTTAACAGTTTAAGTAACCAATCTTTAAAATATCTCTTAGATGCCACTTGAGCAAAGCAACCTGGCAAAAACCACCAGAGAAGTGTGGGCACCATCTTCCGGAGAAACTGAAAACTGCAAGTGTGCAAGGACTACTTTCAGCTGCTACAAACTCAATCCTTAAACAAGAGGTAATTGATCGACAAGCCAGTGTTATTTCCTCCAGTGTTAACCTCCTTCCAAAATTTTTCTCCCTCTTAACAGAGGAACTGGGGATTGAACCTAGGACCTCGTGTACACCAAGCACACACTCTGCCACTGAGCTGTACTCCCCACCCTTTCCAAAATTTCTGTAATCAACTTCGTAAATTCACACTAGTAGACTGAGATATTCATCAAGTTTAAGTTAAAGGAAAACATACATGAAAAAAGTTTTATAAGGAGCTATTTTATAAGAATCAAAATACACACACACATATGATTTTATATATATATACACTCTCCCAGGTTCCAAACATTCAAATACTTCTAATCCTTTTACTCCAATTTGGAAAACTTTAAAAAGCATTTAAATATATTAAGTAAATAATAAAGACACACATATTTTAAGTAATCATTCTTAGCATTCAAGTGTTACCTTTGGGTTAGATGTGAGAATTAGGGAGATTTGAAAAATTGTGACAATCATGGAAATAAACAAAGGTCACCCAAATGTGAACCAGGCAAAGGCTATTTACTCACGGACTGCTATAGCAGAGGGCCGGCCACCATCTCACTTGCGCTGGCTGAGACTCAAAGTCAGGCAGAGGAGGGGGAACGCTTTATGGTAGACAAAGGGGAAGGCTTCAGCTGTGCCCTGTTTGGAGGCAGCTGGCATGGGGAAACCATGGCAGGCTAACTAGAAACACAGCATCCTCTGTGCTTGGTTAGAAATGCACATTTAGCTTTCTCAGGTTGGTCCTAAATTGGAATTAGGGACAAAAATTAGAGAAGATGTCAGTTATTAATCAAGTCCTGGCCATTTGGGGTCGATTGTTACAGGGTTAACTGTTGGGCTTCCTGGATCAGTTACTAGAGATACGGCCTGACATTCTACAAGTCTGACTCATCCCTAACAAGCTAGCTTCCCGGGCTGCCTACTGATTATGAGCTAGTCTTCTCAGCCGGTTGCTGCAGATAGTGGGTCGGAGTTCTGTGCTTACGTGTAGTCTGGCCGTTGTCTGTTTGTATACTCAGTCTCTCCCACCAGAGACACAGCTGGGAAGCTGAACCATGAGAAGCAGGAGCCCCCTCATAAGGGCAGATCGACCCCAGTCCTGGGTCCACGCCTTTCTATATCCTTGCACTTGGTGGGCGTGAGCAGACAAGAGACTGGAGTCTATTAAAGGCCTGCTCTTGATCCTTCCTTGAGACAGGAAAGAAGGATGTGACAAACTAAGGAGAAAATAACAGACAGGGTATATAAAAATCATATAATATTTAAATGTGCAAAACAGCATAAAAAAACCCCTACCCTCTGCCAGTGTTACTCTCACCTGAAGGAATCGTTACAACCTTCTACACCCCCATCCCTGTCAAAATTCTAACTCCTCTGAGACACTTAACCAAGGACTCTCGAGCCCCCTTTCCCGCTCAGAGCAGGGAAACTCACAGGTCCTTGGGTAAGGAAGGAATTCATCAGACCGAACGTGCTCCTTCTGACGGCTCGCCCTCCCCATGCTGCTTTGCGTCCTAGGGATGAGGGCATCAGCATCCCTTGGAGAAACTGGTCACTGTCTTGAGTTTCTGGGCCTCAAGTGTTTCCCTGTGTGTGGCTCCCAGCAGCCTCTGGTGTGAACCCCCGAGAGATGCGGGCTGGGAGTTGCCGGCAGGGCGGTGGCAGGAGACCTCACACTTCCCCGACACAGCCCTGCTCCGTCAGCTTCCCTCGGCCCTCCAGAGGCGCCTTCTGGGCCCGTGGGTGCCAAACAGAAGTAGCCAACTCCCCCCCAAAACAGTTTTCTTGGAAACAGGGGAGTTCTTTAAGTCCGTGTGCTCAGTCCAAAAGGCTGTGAAGAGGCATTTAGAATCCCCCAGAGCACCTCCTCATCTGTGAAAAATACACGAATCTGTTCCGATATGCAGTCACTGCTGGGCATTTGCTGCTGCAAAAGAATCAGGAAGAAGGAGGCTTTGTGTTCTCAGAGCTTTTTCTTGACACCCAATCGCCACCCCATTCTGAGAAGATAACCAGGCCCTGGGTTTAGGAGATGCTGCTCAGAGGCCCTCTCTTCTGGCCTCTTTAGGAGACTGAGCTTGAGCTCCAGGGTGGGGAGGAGGTGGGAAGAAGAGGGAGGCAGGGGACCAGGGAGGAGGGACGCAGTACTGAGGGGCAGGGCGAGTGTGCAGTGCAGTCTTGCTAAGCCCAGGAGTCCCCGCCGGGCCCTGGGCCCTGAAGACAAAGATTCTCACCTGCCTTGGCTTACACAGGTGCCCATTCCATTGAATGGGAGAGTTCCAGGGCTTCCAAACACACTTTGGAAATCAGTTTTCTTTTAATATATATGTATTTTTTCCTTTGAGAAATAAAAATGGAAAGTACTTTATTAACTGTTAGAAAAATTAAAATAACATTGATTTTATTTTTAAAATAAAAATGAAAAAGACACACCTATATTTTTAATAGGTAATACATTCATGGAGTTGAAAAATAAAAATAACAGTGAGGACCTATCTACCCTTTATAGAAAAGTATATGTAAAACTCATCAATTAAGCTACCAAAATGCTAAATAAAGTATGTATGTTCTATTCTAATGCTGTGATAAATAAACCTTCAGAAAGACCTGGAGTTCCAAGCCTGAATTTAGACATCATGAGTTCCTCAGAGTTCTACATCAGAATGAGGCGAGCAGCCCCTGGTCTGCAGCAGCCCCTGGTCTGCAGCTGCCCCCTACCGTCTCGATCCCACACTCAGGGCCCTTGCGCTCACACATGCAGACGCCCCAGCCCACACCGTCACCCCATGAACAGCCAGCTCTCAGGGTCAGGGAAGCATAGGCATCATGGTCGACCCTTGAGGGGATGACCCAGGGACAAGGCCTGCAAGGTCCCCAGAAGCAGACTACAGCCATTTGGATAAGGATTCTGAGGACCCGGAGGCCAGGTGCACGGTCTAGAAGGGGATATGCAGGCTCAGGGTGGGCATGTCCGCTTGGCCCACAGAGGAGGTGCATGGCTGGAGGTGGGCCGGAGGAGAAGGGGCAGTTGTCTAGAGCTTGAAGCCCAAGAAGAGGTCTGTTGTCTGAGAAGCCACTTTCTTGAGCCTGCATAAGGAAGCAAGTCTCCTATGATGCTCTTTTCCCACTTCCCAGGAGCCTCTTACCTGCAGATTCCGGAGCAAGACTTTGAACACTCCCTTGGCTAAAAGAGGTATTTGTCTTCTCCAAAGGCCTGCCTGAGGACAGAACAGAAATACCACAGGCAACCGTTCAGGCAGTGTCCAAATTCAGCTCCTTAGTGCTGCTAGCAATAGTCACAAGTCCTTCTTTATATAAATTCAAACCAAAAGTGAAGTTAATGGCCCAATTTCAAATAGCCTGTCCCCACTGGTAAGCCAATTGTCTGGATTTTTAGTTTCAGGGAAATGATCATCGTATGTGTCTTATATATGTTTGTATTTGCCATGAGGAATAAGTCGGGGGTCACAGTATGCCTTAAGATAAATATGGGTTATAAATTATAGACCTAAGAGGAAGGAAGGAAGGGAGGAAGGAAGGAATGAAGGAAGGAAGGAAGGAAGGAAGGAAAGGAAGTGGGGAGGAAGGAAGGACGGACAGCCTCTCTGGGATTGCTTTGTTATTCACCTTTTATAAATTACTTTGCAGTAGCCAGTAATTCTTCGTCAAGGTCAGCAATAAGAGTACCTTCCAACCCTGTTATGTTATTCATTTGAAAACATGTCAAAAACCAACACCTAGAGATGATTTTCCCGCTTTATTGTCAAACCTATCATTTTAACTTTTCAGCTGTTTTTGCCGCTGCTTTAAGACAAACAGTAGAATTCAAGAGTTAGCTTTAGGACAAGGCCTTAGGTTTTTTCCTAAAATACTTCCAGCCAGTGGGCTCAAAACATTCCTTTTCTTACAAACAGAATTTTTTGTATGCAATCTTATTGTGACAGCAGGAAAAAAAAGTGTTAAAATTCAGAAGGAGCCCTTTTATCTAACACAATTAGATAATTGAAAGTCAATTAAAGTAGGCAAGCATTATAAAAGATTGCACACACATCTCAAATACTCATTTTCATTCATCAAACATATTATAAGGACAAGGCCTTTTATTTGAGCAGAATTTTGCAGAATGAAGTACACAGTTGCTTCCTTACATAAACAACAAATATGCAATGTTCAGGTCTCTAAAAAGAACCAAAACTTAAAGACTCTTTTGAAGTAACCCCAGAGCAATATCCTAGATTTCTATTATTTTCCACTTTTCTACTTAATGTGACAGCAGTTTCTTTACAGACTCTCTCGTAGTTCTCATAGAGAAAAAAAAAATGTTCCCTTCCCTTTTCACTCTTTCAGTTTATGTAATATTTAACTATGTCACTTACAATAACATTTACAACCGATATGATCAGATTTGGGAACAAACAACATTGACTCTCCTGCCATTTGCTTGTGGAAGCAGAAAAGCACACGCATATTGGAGAGCAGCCTACTGGCATCTGCATGGTTGTTAGTCAATAGATTTTACCAGGGGGATGAGCAGATTAATAGAGTGAGAGGGTGAAGTGAGACTTATGGTCTGTTTGTGATGCGTGCAGACACACACACAGACTCCCTGACTTCTCAGGAGCCTGGTGCTAAGGAAGAGCCTTCTGTTTTGCTGAGAAGAGGAAGTTTCCTGGGATGCAAATGAAAGGAGCCAAGAGGGCAAGGAAGTTCTGCTATGTAACAAGTTAACCCAAACTAAGCAGCTTGAAACTACACCCATTTATTATCTCGCTGCGGACTTATTATCTCACTTCATCTACTCACAATGGATCAAGAGCCCAGACGGTCTTCACTGGCTTAGGGTCTCACCGGCTGCCTCAAGGGGCCGACCAGGTTATGCTTCTTCCTGGAGCTTGGGGTCCTCTTCCGAGCTCACGTGGCTGTTGGCAGAATTGAGTTCCTTGTGGTTATGGGTTGGAGGCTCTCAGCTCCTAGGGGACTCGGCCGTCTTCTGCCATGTGGCTCTCTCCATAGACAGTTCACATAATACCAGCTGGTTTCTTTGAGTCTCTCTCCAATCTGCTAAAGGAGTCTTAGGAAGTGTCAAGAAATCATGGAAGATCCCATCACATCTGCCATAGTCTATTGCTTAGAAGCAGATCACAGTTTCCTCCCGCACTCACCCAAGGAGAAGATTACACAACTCAGTGTAATTCAGTGGCGAGGCGGGGGGTCACCACAGTGTGCATCTGTCCCCGGAGGGGAGAGAAGTGAGGGGAGCAGAGCCTGGGGACTGTGGGGACAGGAAGACGTGACTTGGGAGAAGGACGAACAAAATTTAGGCAGCTAGCTAAGGGTCTGGGGTTTGGTGAGACAAACAAACTTACAGGGCACATTTTGAAAGTCTGGCATGCTAATCTCCTCCACTCTGACTCTGGGAACATTCAGTGAAAATCCATGTTATTCTTCAAAGATTCTGAAATCACGTTTGGGTTGTTGGAGGGGGTTTTTGTTTGCTTTTTCTGTATAGTTTGTTAAAAGCTTGATACTCAAACTGATAAAAACCTACTTCTCTTACAGTTAGAAAACATAAGGCAAAGTTTTACTGAACTATTTAATGAGGGAATCAACAGAAACACAAAAGAGCTGGCCAGGGGAGCACTTGAGAAATGAGGCGGTAATAGTCAATGGGAAAATGAATGCAAAAATGAGGATGTCAAGTTAGATGTCAAATTGATTAATTTTCTTTAGAGCAATAATACCATAATATTTGGGGCTATCTTCTTCCAGGTCAGACACACACACACACACAAACACACACACACACACACACACACACACACACTGCCCCATATCAGCTTTTCTAAGTTCACCTCTGACTCTGTGGGGCAATCAAAGGGTGGACTCTCATCACGTGTGCCTAGTTGGTCAGAGCAGTTACACTTCCCCCCCAAGAGCATTTTACCAGAAAGTAGCAAGATATTTAAAAATAAAAAATAGTTCAGTTATATTTTGGGTAAATATTTCTCCACACAGAGATAAAGAGCACTAATAATGCTTTTAAACTGAGGAATGCATGTGATTTAGTACTATTATCAGTTTATAGATAATAAAATTAAGGCTCAAATAAGTTAACATAACCGGCACCAGATAGTCCAGCTCTGGTCTGCCTTTCTACTACAGCAGAGAAATCTAATCAGGTAAAGACTATGTGTCTAATATAGGAAAATACCTACTTTTTGTCCTTAGAATTTCAATTAATTAGAAATTCAGTGACTTACTACAAGAACATAAGACTTTTCAGGTAGTAATCATATAGTGTTTCAAAAGCCAGTTTTCTTACCAAATGTGAAGGCTTTTCACAGCTTTATTTTTCCATAAAAAGACAGGTTTCCTACAGATTTTGAACTGGCCTGAGTATTTCTTGTCAGTCATAGTAACGTATCAGGTATGGCATAAGAAAGGAAACTCTTAGTGCGTAAGGAGAATGGTGCAGGTATCTGTGCCTTCTTCTTTAAAGAAAGAAAACATTAGCTTTTTTATTGTGTCTGTCAAATTCAACCAAAAGTCACGTTTGAAAAACCACCTGAAATTCTCTGAAACTTGTAAATAGGCAGAGAAGACCGCAGGATGTTCTTAGAGTGTCATGCTGGGCTTAACTTCCTATTGATGGGGCTACTTCACATGTCCTTGGGGACGGAGGTTAATTTGTAGATTTTTGTTCAGTAGAGCTATAAATGACTTATGTTCAGTAGAACAGATAACCTCAAAGATAATGGTTTATTGCCCTGTTGGACATTAACCAGTTTGGAATCTAACCCAGCAATCTTCCAAACATTGCCTATAAATACCTTACTTGTTTAAATTGGTTTAGGTGTCTTCCCAGATCCCTCATTAATTAGTGAGCTACAGAAAACCTTTGACATGCATTCATTTTATATTTATGAGCCATGATTTTTCCTTTTTGAAAATTATACTTTATCCGTCATTTTGTCTCCAGGGGAAAGTAGGAGAAACTTGATGGGATAATTGCTGATTTGGGAACTGAAACACCTAGATTCTCTCACTTTCTAGCTGCTTGATCTTCAGCAAATCACACAAGCTCCCTGAGACTCAGCTTCCCCATCTGTTAAGTGGGAATGATAGCAGTGCCTTGTCCTCAGGGAAAAATAGTAGCTGTGAGGTTCAAAGATGGGAATGGAAAAGGCTTAGTAAGGGAACATTTTGTCCCTAAGTGAGAGTTTATCGACAGCTGTTAAGCATTTGTAACAAAGGCTGCTGGTTTCCATGAAGCGGAGCGGGTAAAAGCATTCCTCAGAGGTTTTGAATTTGAGAACTGAAGCAGAGAACTGGCCTTTCATCCTCTGAACTGAAATAGGATGTACAGTTGCTCTTTAGAGGTAGAAATGTACAACTTTAGGGTCTTCACATTTTTGCCTGGGAGTTTGTTCAGTTAAACAAGAGAATGGTGATCTTTGCATCTTCACTTAAGTAAGCAGTCTAATCAAATCAGAGCAGAAGATAAATTCAGCAGGAGTCATTGTGTACTCCCTACAATCTCTCCGGCCTGTAGCCATGCTATCCAAAAATGTCTGTGTACATTTTTCAATTGTACTTTATACTTAGTTAAATGATCTAAATTCTTCTTTCTGTTTTTCATCCGATCTATTGGATACAACTTCAGTGAGACTCTCCTCCCAGCCAGATGCTGGTTAAGAGCTGGAAACATAGGCAGGAAGAAACCAATACCTGGCCTTACAGTGATTGGACACTGCTCACTAATTTATAATAAGACACCGTGGCTGCCAACATTTTTCCACCTCAGAAGTAGTACCCTTGCATAAAGAAACTCGAAGCTACCAAGCTATAAAGCCCAGTATGTGGCACTTATGACACTGTCACCCTCTTCAGGGACAGAGATGCTGATTCTAAACCAGAAGCATAAGCATAACCTGCCAGAAATCTGTCATCAGCTTTTTTTCGCAAATGGACTGTTGGGTTGTGAAAAGCCTTCCGCTTTTACTTCAGAAGGCGCTGAGCAACATAATAGGCTGAGGACTCTCAGGAGACACCGGGAGATGGTAGCCATAGCTTACTTCCTCATTAACTTTTGTGTTAAGGAACTGCACTTGGAAATGTAAAGTTAAGAATGGAAAACCCTGGTGGAAGGTATAGCTCAGTGGTAGAGAGTCTACTTAGCATGCACAAGGTCTTGGGTTCAATCCCCAGTGCCTCCACTTAAAAAGAAAAAAATTTAATTAAAAAAATACATTAATAAACCTAATTACCACCCCCACCAAAAAAAGAAAGAAAAATACCCGCACAATCAGATAAGGTGTGTTTAGGTATCCAGATTATTTTCTCTGTAAAGCCAGATTGTTCCTTCTACCTGCAACTCTAAAGGAAAAGAGATTTCAATTCTAAAAACACAAACATTTGTCTCTTACTGGTGGCAAATACAAAGGACAGTGTCAAGTCCTTGCAGAGCAAAGATCACATCACAGTCAATAGGACATCGCCAGCAGTAGCCCGGGCAGGGTCCACCCCAACAGCTGTCCAGTAAGGGTTTGTTAACTGAATGAAGGAAAAACTGCCAACTCTTTCCAGAAGGGAAGTTATGTCAGAATTATTTTAAGTAAGGTAACCAACCACCTGGTTTTGTCTGGAACAGAGGGCTCTCCTAGGATTTTTCATGCTAAAACCAGGGAAGTCCTGGGCAAATCAAGACAAGTTGTTCATCCTCCTTAATGGCTTTCCAGGAATATCCAGGAGTCAACATTATGGCTCAGATGTTTTTGAACTGACTTGATGGGATTTAGTTGAATTAACAATATTTTAGGAATAAAGGAAATATTTCCCTTTGTTGAGTCCAAGAAATGCAGATAACCTTGCTGCTCACTCTGTAACACTGCTTCCTCATGTTCCTCCCTCTTCACCTGATCCACACCGATGCTGAGAACCTCTTTCCAAGCCACACACACCCTTGGGATGAAAAACTTGGGAAATCTGCCTTTGGCACTTTCATGACTACAGAAAACACAATTTGGAAATTTAGAATATGTGAAGAGTGAAAAAATGATGTCTGCAACTCACTTTCAGACAGCAAACCAAAAAAAAATGGAAAGTTGCTCTCCATATAGATTTAACTTTAAATATATGTAAGTATATAGATAAAGGAAATACAGCAACAATGTTAACAACTATTGAATCTCAGTGGGAGGGAAATGAGTAAAATTCATTGTAACATTATTTCAATTTTTCTGCATTTTTTACTTTTTTGAAATTAAATGCTGAAGACTAGGGGAAGAGTGAATCTGAACTATAGATTGTTTTCAGCAAATGTCCATGAATTCCCGCTAAAGGTCTTATCTGTATTGACTTTGACAAAGTGATTTCAAATCACTTATTTATTTTGATAAAGTGATGTGTGCAGTGTGCATACATGCAGAGATTTCAAATGCACATTTTCCAAGGAGACGCTTCCACAGATAAAGGGTGGAGGTAAAGTGTAATACTTAGATATTGCTGGTAGATACCAGAGTGTTAAGTATCTGGGGTTTGGAGGCTATGGTCATGGATATTATTATAACTTTTAGCAAAACAATGTACTTCACTTTTACTTCAACAGCTTAGAAGAGCAAGCCAAGAGCCTGAGTTGTCATCATCAATATATACATTCATGTTGGCATGTGTATTTGTCTTAGGTTTGGCAACATATAACAGAAAACCCAAGGTGACAATGGCTTCAACCTACACAGGTTTATTATCTTCACATTAAAGAAGTTCAGAGATAGTCTAAGAAGGTGTGGTGGCATCACCAGAGATGATGCTTATTTTATCTCTATGCTTTACTCTGCTTAGGACACAGTCTCTATTCTCTTAATCCAAAACGGCTGCTGCAGCTCCAGTCATCATGCCTTTACTCTAAGGAGCTGGAAGGAGAAAAAACATTTGCTTAATTGTCTGTCCCTTTTAATGAGTCTTCCTTACATATCATTGACCAGAACTAACTCATATGGTCATAAGTCGATATGAAGAAGGTTAGGAGATGTGGTTTTTAATTTAGCTGAGCTTCAATTTGTTATGGCAGCAATAAAAAACTAATACACTGGGATCTTTCAAGAAACGGAACTTAAGAATTAAAAAGAAAAAAAGGAAAACCAGAGTCAAGATATGCCATGAGAGGTCTGACCCAGAAAGTCCCAAAACCTAAATAAAATTATTAAGGAGACAAGGAACTCAGAAAATGCAGAAGAGGAGATTATTGAAGAAACAGAGAAAAATGTTCTTCATTTGAAGGACATGAGTTCTCACATTACAAATGCCCAGCACAGTGGATGGGAAAAGACCCCACAAAGGCACATCATTTTCCTGAAATTTCATGACACTGGGAATAGAGAGAAGACCCCACAAAGCTTCCAGAGAGAAAAAACATGTCACATCAAAGGATGAAGAATCAGAATGGTTTTGGACTTCACAGCTGAAATGCTGGAACCAGGAGCCAATGGAACAGAGTCCTCAAAAGTTTAAGGAAAAACTCTGCCTAGCCTAGAATTCTGTAACTGGCCAAATTACCAGTGAAGTGCGATGGTAGACTAATGACATCAAACCAGTTAGCACTCATGAATGTACCTCCCAGCATTTTCTCAGATGCTTCACCAAAACCAGGACTTAAACTACGGGAGAGGAAAAGGTAGGCGCCATGAGGAGGGGGATGAGGGAGGCAGGAAGTGCTGGTCTTACAATGAGTTTTATAGAAATATCAGACCCTTAAAATTTAATTAAAATAAAAATCAAAAAATATGTACACTGCAAAAATATAAAAGTAAATAAATGAGAAACAGACTGAAGAAAATAACCTGGGGTAAGCTTAGTATATCAAATTCATACTGTCTGGCCTCAATTAATTCCAAGAGCTGGACCACAAATTTGGCTCCATTCTTCCAAGGTGCTGAGATAACACAATCAGCTGCAAGATTTATAGTGTCCATAGGACAAGCACACCACAGCTGTTCAACTGGAAATGCAGCTTTTCCTAATACCTGAGACAAATTTCTCCTGTGGGTCCTCATACAAAGGACACTGTATCATGTTGTAGTCGGTGTCCTTGAAACTATCCCAGCAACATATACAACAGTAAATTTCCCATTTCTCTTTCTTATCATGTCCATCAAAATAGGCAGATGGCAAAAAATGGAAACACAATTTAGTGCAAGTGCCAGAGCCGAAGTACATGTTCCAAGCGGAACATTAAAAACACTTGTCCTTCAATCAGTCTTCAATGAGCATCGCTTCTCACAACATGGGATTTTTTTTTTTTTTTTTTTTTTTTTGCGTCTCCACATTTACTCCAGGTTGAAGTTTAGAAACATGAGACAAATCAGGTTAGGCAGGCAAAGGGTCTGAGATTTTTATCCTACTTGCAGTGTAACCAGTTAGCTGGCCACAGTTTCATGAATACTTGCAGAAGACACAGTCCGTGGTTAGGGACAAAGGACTGTGTTCCTCACAGCAGTAACAGTAGTCAGAGCATCAGCATTTGTGCTGGTTCCCCAAGCCCCAGTTTCCATAGGACAATGCAAAGAGGGCCAGATGACACCTGCACGTACTCTGGGCTGCATTACAGGAGAGGAACCCTGAACTTAGGAAAGCTGTGTCTTTTATAATATGCAGCATGTCTGCCTTTTGGACTCAAGAAAGACACTATCTCTATCTTCCAAGGTGGTAAGCAAACCTGTTCTTTTTTCCAGAGGCAGACACTTTATCTTCCAAGGCTTCTCACTATACAATGTCCTTGAAAAGATAGTCTAGAACAAACTTTTAAGATACGTGCAGATTGAGCAGAAATACCAAAGAACCATAGAAAACCTCTTGCCAAGAATGGGTGGATAGGAGGAATGACAGAAGGCAGGTTTCAAGAGGAAGTCTCAAGAGAAGACTGTGGAGTCCCAGAGAGAAAATCTATCCCAAGCCTCAACAAGACATGAGGTTCAGGTCGTAACAGTGGTTGCCACTGGTACAAACAGTTGGAGCAGAAAGGGGACCTGCACTGTATGGAACAGAGTCCAGGGCGGCCAGATGTACCGAAGGGCTCGTGGCAGAGTCATCACTCAGGGAAGTCCCAGGAAATCTACACAAACATTATAAAGATTTAACCTTGCCCCTTGCACCAGTGGCAGAGCCTGACGTAGAGAAGGAGAAACAGCACAACTTGCTGCCGTCTTCAGAGTCATGTAGAAGAGGAAGATGACTTTTCAGGTCACCTCACTGCCAGTGATGAGGTTACGTTTCAATGAAGTAAGGGAAGTGACTCCATCATGTACACAACTGGGGTGCCCCAAACCACCAGGTCACACTGACTAGGTAACTATGGAATTTTCTAGGACTCAACATGTTTTTTTGCCGTATTATGCATACCACATGCTCAGGTCTTCAATCCATTCTGTCTCCAACCTCACTTACCAGCAGATCCGGCCTTCATCTCATCTCCATCAAGAGGTCCATGGATTCCCTACTGAGTATCTTCCATGGCACCAGCCTCGGTAATCCCCTCAAAACATTTACCTGCCTCTGGAATGGCAACCCCTGGATCCACAGATACCACAGCAAGATGTGGGGATACACTAAGAATCTTGGGTTTGCACCACCTCTCCCTCACAGCTTTGAGGAAGTGAAAGAACACAGAGGCTGCATTTCAATTGGTCAATGACACACGACAATGTCCTGGGGTGAATCTGACCCTCAGGCTGATGTGTGTGCCCTGTGACATATGGGGAGCATCCTGAGCTTTTGTAAGATCATGGAAATAACTCATGGCTTTTCTCAGATCAGCTGTAATCTCTGTTCATATGTAACCCAAGTTACCGAGCAATCAATTTTTGAAAGTAACCTACTTTGAAAATATTCATATTCATGTATATTCACAAATATATTGTATATACAAATATTCACAAATAGCTGAGTTATTTGAACGTAACTTGCACACATCCTGATTCTCCACCCTGAAATATTTTAACATGCGTTTCCTAAGAATAAAAACCATCTGCTAACTAACCACAGTACTGTTATCACACTTTATTAAGACAATTAACACAATTTACAATTGTGTAATTAAGACAATTAACAATAATCCCAAAATGTCATCCAATATTCTCTCTATATTCATATTTCCCTAAATGTGGGAAGCTTTTAATCTTCATTTGATGTCTGATATCTTTTTCTATTGTTTGAATCTTTTTATATATGTATGCATTTCTTCTACATATATTAAAAAAAGTAACTTGGGAAGGAAAGCAAGAATCTAAGAGATGACTAAAAAAATTCCCTGTTGGCCTGATCATGGGTCCTGGTGTTCAGTCTCCCACAGTAACAACAAAATGAATTCTGAAGGAAAGCACAACAACCTTAACTGACTGCCCATCTAGAGTAGGGATATGTCCATCATGGGAGGGCGCTGGGGACCTGACTTTTTTATTAGTAGCATTTTCCAGTTTCAATGGTACAAAAACTCCCATTATGGTGAACTTCGAATTACCAGTTTGACATCACTGAACACGCAGTTGGAAGAAATGGCAGCAATTCCCAGTAGGAGTCGGTCTTAGCACATCACAAAATGTGCCTCCCAAACTCCTCTCTTCTAGATTGAGCCTCATATACAGCAGGCTGTGGGATCTGATGGTGTTAGAATGAGCCTGAGGGAGACACTACAACCTGTAACCAGAAGATGAGGAGATATTCTCCCTATGATGCTTATTTTCAAATGCACTGTGGGAAGTGGAGTCAAGCAAACTGGAAATGGTTTATCAGCCCCAGAGGACACGTAACATTTCTAAGAACTGAGCAAAATAATAGGTAATATGGAGCTTGGCAGTATTCCCATAAGAATAAATTTTCCATACCCTCGAAGTCTTCATCTTTCCAGCCTGGAGTCTCACATTTCGGTAAGCTTCATCTACTACATCCAAACCTCTGAATTTTGTGAAATACGTATTTTTAAAAATTACTTCACTCACATAAAAATCTAACTTTTGGAAGAAAGCAGAGTAAGTCCATTTTGCACTTTTATAGAAGTAAAAGTTGTTTTCACTCCTCAAGGAGGTCTTAAAAGCAAGAAAAGAGATGTTAATTGAGGGCAAGCAATTCTAAAATTGTATCATTACTGTTACTTTCTCCCTGAAAAAACTTCAGTAAATACCATGAAGTGCTATTCGTTGCCAAGGGAATTTCTAGACACTTTTAAATCTCAACAGCCCCTAACTTCAGATGGCACAAACAGAAATCTTGGTGTTGGGAAGACGACTAGCCGAATCAGATTTACATCTGCCTCTGTCCTGATCTTCTTGGGCAGCTAACGCCACAATAAACAATCACTGCCACCTGTTAGAAATTTACTCTTTGCCTTTTTACCGATCTGATGCCCTCATGTTTACCGTCTTAATGCTCCCAACAGATTATGTGGTAGGTACTAAAATATTCAATTTGTAGCTGAAGAATGCTCAGCTAATGAAGGAACTGAGTGTAGATGCAGCCACATGTAAAGGAACATTAATCTCCCTAACATATAATCTTACAACTCATACAATAAGAACAAGTGAAATATGGACAAATGACACAAATATGGAATTCACAAATGAAGCAATACATAGGACCAATCAACACATGGAAAGATGTTCGAAAGCACTTCAATCTACCCAAATTGCCTAAGCAGTTAGGGAAAAAAAACCTCACCAGTTTTGTGGACACTTTTTGATAGAATTAAAGAAAAAATGTATTTCATAAGAGAGAGGATCGTTTCAATTAACATAATTAAAGCCCATAAGATGTGCCTGAGCACTCTGGAAATTATAGACTGTTAAAACTCCATCTGTGGGACCAAGAATGGAATGGATACATTTCTCCCTGTTCCTCCCTGTAAGCACAGCCAAAGCCCCGGGCATCAGAATTTACGGATTCATGACGCAAGACTCCTGAGAGTCACACAAGCTGTATTACTATTATCGGGCACAAAATGGTCGTGTTTCCATACCTACAGGCTCCCTGCTGTGTGAGATCTCCCAAACCCCATGTGAGAGCTCATCTATTACTTGTCCAGTGTGGGAATATTGTAGACTCCCTGCTTAGGCAGTGCCTTGATTGCTTGTGTTCTTGAAATTATAAGTAAAGCTTTATATGGATAAGATCTCTGATGCGTGCAAGTCTGATCTAAGACTGATCCTGTGTTAGTTAGCAAGTTGCCAATCAAGAAGGCTCTAGCAGTTTCTGTTTTCACCAAAAATATGAGTTTCTCACCAAGACTGACTAGATTCTACCATCTGAGTGGCCATAACTCATTGCCATTTAAATTTGTATTTTTGTTTATTAATACTATTTTTACATGTTTGCTGACTCTTTGAATTTGTGTATATATGTATACATTTTCTGCTAGTATTATTTGCCCTTCTTTTTTTAAAGAATTTATATTGTTTATTTAAAAATTAAGAGAAAAAAGGCTAAAGGGGTGGAAGGAAGAAAACAGATTAAGAGAATAAATATAGATATCTTATTTGCCCTTCTTTTTTTAGGTTAATTTTTCTTTTTCTCATTAATCTGAAAAACATCATAGTGTAATGATGAAGTATGTGGATTCTGGGTTCAAATCCTGGTCTGTCACTTGCCTATGGCCTTAGAAAAGTTACCTAAGTTCTAGGTTTCCTCATTTGATGCCTATTTCATAAGGTCATGTGAAGATTATATGAGACAATGCATGCAAAATACCAAGAGTATCACCTGGTACATAGTAAATGCCCAAAGGATGCCAGCCAGTCATAGGAGCGCTTCATATATTTTACATATTAATTTTTTGATTATTGAATACATTGTGAATATTTTCTCCTAGTCTGGTGATTATGTGTTAACTTTGCCTAAATTTTGTTTAAATTTGTCTGGAAGGAAATCTCTCATGCAATCAAATCCGTCATTCCTTCCCTCTGTAGATTTTGTTATAATTCATTATTCATCCAAATCATTTTATTGATTTGACGACTCCAGATTTCAGTTGTTTTCTTTAACCTGCTTTGTGATTTTTGCAGTCGAATCCTAAGACCCTTCTTTGGTCTCAGCAGACGTGACTCTTGTATTTCTCTCATAGAAGACACTCATCAGCCACTCCTTTTTCACTTTTTCCCTAAAGATCATGTTCTTTCTGTTCTTGCTTCTCTTTCCACATCATACTCCCTGGATGATCTTATCAACTCTAATGGTTCCAACAGTCCCCCTAAGCAGACGACACTGAAATCTTCAGAGCAGTATTTCCCATTGTTTACAAGGTATTTCCAACACATGTTCCACAATCACCTTAAATTTCTTCTAAAACTGAGCTTTACATAAAGCCTCTATACCTATACTAAAATGCAATGTTCGCTAAGGGATACGGTTGTGCTTTTTTTCTTTAACTTACAACAAACAGTATGTATGGAATTTTTTTAATGAACAGACGAGCTGAAATATGTTGATGTAATATGCATAGAATCTCTCTAGGAAGACACCCCAAAACTGGCAAAAGTGGTTGTGACAAGAGGAACACACTTTTGACTTTAACTTCTTTGCTCCGTGTCTTTCGAATTTTATATAACAACATGTAATGCCTGTTCAAAAATAAACACAAAGCTACAAATAGGTAAAAGGGACCCTCTCTCCTCAATCCCGCCAAGAGACCTAGTCCCTATTTTGGTGATGATACTCATCCACTCAGTCTCTGCTAAGCCCTTGGGAACCACCCTCCATCTCCTCAAATGTGCATCCAAGTACCTTATTCTGTTGAAATGCCTTAGAAATGGATGCTTTGTCCACCTCCTCATTTGACAGTGACTCTAAGAACACACAGTGAGCTGAGCGCTGGGCTGGAGGTAAAGAGATGAATGAGACACAAAGTCGTACAGCCCCCTCGAGAAGCCCCTAGGGGTGCAGGGAGGCACAGCGCACATTTTAATACTATTTCTTAAGTAGCTGATTCCTTAGGCCATTTGCAAGTATTTATTTAGGTAAGAGATCATAAAATATACTTCTGTAATACACATACGAAAAAACACATTTGAATGAAAAATAAAATGACAGGAGGTGACAGTATTTAGTGTTTATAAATGAGACCATCAATAACTTTAACAATTCAGAGAAGAAATTCGAAGTGTTCTTAATGTTGAGACCATGCTTTACAATATTTTATAATTAAAAAAAAAGTATTAGGCTTTTAAATGTAATACATGACTTTACAGCTTTTCAAGTGATTTTCTTAATGGGTTTCTAGACACTGTTGTATGTGGATGTGGAAAAAGAAAAGACAAGAACTTTGGCAAGCAAAGTATTAGTCCATAGCAGCTTGGTAAAGTTCAGTTTTCTTACATAACGATTCTTCAGTTTATATTTGTTCTTGTTACAGGAGCAGAAAGAACTAACTTGCCATGTATATTTGAGGAGTCTGTAAGCTATATAGCAAAAATAGTTATTTTTAAAAGCCTGTATTCCATGAAAATGTGCACCACACAGCATCTAAAATAACTGAGTAAATGTAAACCATGTGATTATTAAGTCTTCTAAATAAAATATTCAACCCCAAATCTCACACAATATCCCATATGTCCACATCTCTTATCTGAAGGCAGCCTTAAGCTTTAAACTAATATATATTTGCTATTTTGAAAAAGTTGTTCCCTCCATTACTAAAAATGCTTCTGTGAAGTCCCTTAGAATTTTTTTTTCAGTCCTCTAGTAACAAGATGTATCATGATCAATAAGTGACCACAACCTTAGAAAAC